>NW_026737809.1:0-31959 GCF_949786415.1 Peromyscus eremicus
TCCCTCACTAGCTTGGAACCTGCTAAGTAGGCCAGGCTCGATGGCCGGGGAGTCTCTGAGATCTGCCTGCCTCTGTCTCCCTAATGCTTCTTTCTACGCCAAGTCTGACCCGTTGTTGGGCCTTTTTGTTTGTTTGTCTTGTTGTTTAAACCATGGGCTCTGGGAACGGAACTTGGGTCCTCGTAAGCACCTCATCTACCGAACCCTCTCTCCAGCCCATCATGGTTTGTTTTGTTCTGTTTTGTTTTGACAGACTCCTAGCAGCTAATGGGAGTTATTTGAACTCTCTGGCTTCCGAACTTGGCTTCTTGATGGACAGGAAAGCTCACTCTGGCTGGCTTAGAATGAGAGGCCGGGCTCGAGGTGTCCGTGGCCAGAGTGACTGCAGAAGCTCACGGCTTCTTACGATGTTTAAGAACTGCTGTACCAAATAACTCTTGTCCTAGGTGGTCTTGAAACTGCAGCATTTGAACAACCAAAGATCCTGTAGGGTGGTGGGCTTGTGGCATCCATGGAAGAAGCTCTGTGGGTCGGCAGGGGACACCTCATGATGATTGAGAGCACAGCGCCCAGTCCCTGACCACCCATCCCTCAGAGAACTCCTCAGAGAATGTCCCCCTCACACTATTCTAGGACACACCTTTCACTCCAGATCACTAGAGGGTCAATGCTGACCCTTTGCAGAGTTGGCTGGGCAGTGAGCAAGAAGGGCGCGGTGGCCTAACCTGTTGATTGTCCTGTGCCTTTTAAAATGCAGCTTCTCATTGACCTGCCAACAGAATTTGGGGGAATCTTTCTTTTAGACCCCTAGGTTGAGGTGTAGTTGACATATTATCAATGGCACACATTTACCATGTACAATGTGGTGAATTTTATGTTCGTATACACATCCAAAGCCATTGCAGCAGTCAAGATACCGAACGGCTCCAAGTCGCCCTCTGTCTTTGGTAATGTCACCCTTCTGTGCCATACTGCCTGCCAGGGGCGTTAGCATGCATCTCCTGAAAGTTCGTATGAGTTGATCCACGTGGTCCACGCTCTTTTTGTCTGGTTTCTTTCCCCTAGCATACTTTTTAGATTTGGCCATGTTTTGTGTGTTGAGTGGTGAATTCCTTTCTATGGCTGGGTGACATTTCATCACGAGGTTACAAAGGGACAGACGAGTTGGGGCTGGAGATCCAGCTCACTGGTTAAGAGCTCATGCAGCTCTTCGGGAGGACAGAGGTTCGATTCCCAGCACCCACCTAGAACAACCCATAACCTTCTGTACCCCCAGCTTCAGGGGATCTGATGCCTATTCATAGCCTCTGTGGACACTGTGCTTGTGTGTACATAACCACACACAGACACAGACGTACACATAATTAAAAATAAAATAAAATCTTTTTAAAAAATGGATGTTGACACATGGGGACTTTTAAATTTTTATTTTATTTGAGTTTGGGGGGTGTTCTACTTCCATTTTAAAAGACTTTACTATAGGCGTGTTTTTTACTTTTTATTTTCTGAAAGTGTACTTTGAAAAATCCAAATATTTGTTTAGCATTTATTTGTCCCCGTGTTTTCACTCAGTCCAATCACCGAGGGAATGTGTTCATTGTACGCTGTGTGTCTCATACGCCAGGCTGGGTGGCACTTTCTGGCCAGCGGAAGTGATATGCATCCCAGCTGGTAGCCGATTGGCTCCTGAAACCCAGTCAGTGGGGACATCATCTGTGTGATGTAGACGCTGAGAGTTCCCACGTGATCGGTCGTCAGGGTCGGTCTGCTGAGATCTTGCTCCTGACTCTCTCCCTCGTCTGACCTTTCCTTACCACCCTGTAGGGCATCCCCTAGACCTGTCTTCCATGTGCTGGGTTCCTGCATGCTAGGCTTGTGCTCTGCCACTGAACTTCATCCCCCACCCCCTGCCCGCGCCTTGACTTTTTTAAACTTTGAGATGGGGTCTCACTAAGTTGCCTGGGCCTCTCGGCTTTCAGTCATCATGCCTCGGCCTCCCAAGAGGCTGTCTGGTATTACAAGCCTGTACCAATGGGCCTGGTAAAAGGTGAGAATTTCAAGGAAGTGTGCCAGAACTTGGCAAGGCTGTCTGGTATTACAAGCCTGTACCAATGGGCCTGGTAAAAGGTGAGAATTTCAAGGAAGTGTGCCAGAACTTGGCAAGCCTGTGAAGGGCATTGTGTCCCTTTCAGCCTGCTCTCATAGCTGCTTACACCATTAAAAAAAGAAATTATCCCCAGATGCTGGTGTCTCTAGAACATTCTCACATCTCCTGATCTTGTTCGAGGAATAACCCTGAAATTCAAGAGTGGCTGCTTAGCCTTACCATTGGGTAGTATTTTCTAGAATGTGAGTGAAAGGTAAACTTGTGACAGTTTACACCAGTGTACGCTGCTCAGGGGAGGGCCTGTGTGAGAAGTCTCTTAAATGCCCCCCCCCCCCCCCCCCCCCCCCGCCTTTACTGATGAAGAAACTTCTTGGGAGATGGGAAACCGCCAAGTAGCTAGGAGAGAAACCTGATTTAGAACCCAGGTCCCAGGCCTCAGCCCCATGTTCCTTCTGTGTCTGCCTGCAGACCAACAGCATCACACAGCTGGGCTTCCTGTTCACTGTTCATAGTTTAACTCCTCTGTCCTTTGCCATCGTGACCTCTGATGACAACGAGTCTCTCAACTTCGTGATCTGTTGGAAAGAGTAGCCCTTGTCCCACTGAATCAATGTATTTAAGCTACTTTATTTGTTAGTACTTGGCATGACACTCACTTATGTCCAGCAGCTCCTCCAAGTTACCTCGTTAAGGAGACGAGGTAGGGAAAAAGCCAGTTCCAAAAGAGCCTAAACAAAACGGGTCTGTTTGTAGTCCTTGATCTCATGCAGAGGAAGTTGGGAAGACAGACCTGATAACCAAACTCTCTTCCTACAACAGGTGAACAGGGCAGCCAGCTGGTCAGTGGTGGTAAAGTTGGAGGGCTTTTCATGGCTCAGGCTGAGAGGGGTCAGTCCAGTCCAGGGAGAGCCGGGGTTTGGGGCCCTTCCCATGCAGTGTCTGTCTTTGTGTGTGCAGAGGGCACCTTCCTTTAAGAAGCAGGTGTTTCCATGGCAGGGGGTGGGAGGCAGGCATGGCCCTGTTTCCTCTTCAGGAAAAGCCAGCAGCTGTCCCCTTAAGGAGTGTGGGGACAGCTGGGTTAGAATTTGGTGACAAGTTCCTCCATTCCTCCTCCCATCCAGCTCAGGTAGCAGAACGCTGTGTAATGGGGTGCACTGGGGTGCTTCAAGGGGCCATACCTGCCACCCCACTTGTCTTAGGTGGAGTTTGGAGGAAGTGCTTGGGTAGGAAGAAAGGAGGGCACCTTCCTCATGCCCCCACCCCCACCCCGTTTCTTCCCAGCCTGTGAGGTTCTCTCAGCTGGTGTTTAACACTCCCTTCCACTGTTACCCACAACCCCGGCCTTGCGGTGCATAGCGTTCCAGAGGCTGTTCTCTGGGCCTGAGCCAAGCAGCGGGCGCTCCTGAAAGAGAGGCTGCAGTGATAAAAGGTCTCTAACGGGGTGCATGGGGGTGAGGGATGCCTTGCAAAGGGGGCCTCTGCCTCTGTGGCATCAGCCACCTGTGGCCTTGCTTCAGTGTGTGTGATTCTCGCAGGGACGCTTGATGGGTTTAAGGTCATAGATTCCTGGAGTAAAGGAAAACATCACAGCTCCCTCTGAACTGTCTTTGGTAGATGTCCACTCATGGCCACATTTTCCACAATAAACATGGTGATGCTGAAACGCCCCCTGCTCCAAAGTCCCATGGTTCCTGAGCTTTGGAGCATCCCCCGGGGCTCCTTTACGCTCAGTCTCACACCCAGGTCAGATCCCGCCAAAGCCAGCCATGGCTATGAGCTTCCCTGACCCACCTCATCAATTCAGGAGCCTGGCCTTGAGGCTAGCCACTGTGCAGCCCTGTTCACCCTTCAGGTGTGAGGTAGCCTCAGCTCCAGGAAGCAGTTAGGACTAGTTTGGTTCCTCTCCCACAGGCTGATTGGCAGGTTTTGTTGCTGCTACTGCTGCTGCGCTTTGGGTTTCTTTGGGTTTTTGTTTTTGTCTTGCAGGAATGGTGGACATCATGAAGCTTCCCTTCAGCATGTTGTTCTGAGTGTAGTGTACCTTTCTGTAGGTGTCACACTCTTGGTCCTCCTTTGCTCTGCTGTTAGGGTGATTCCTCCCTGTCTTGGTCCCTGAGTGGCAGACTCAGCAGGAGGAAGCTACAGTCTACATTCTACAAAGTAGTATCTCTCCCTGGTGCTTGGAATGCCAGAAAGTTCTAGAAGGTAGAGAGTCACTAGAGACCAGTTCAACCGGTTGCTTTTGGACCAAATGACCCACACTTAGAGACTAGTGCATCCGTGGGCGGCATAGCCTGAGGGAAAACACTAAGCGCTCCTCCGAGGGAAGGCCTGCCCCTTGTGCCTGCCACTCTAGGATGCCACCCCAGAGGTCTGTGTTTCTAGGCTGTTGAATCTGAGGCTATAAATTGTCCACTTGATGATACTAGTTGGGTAGATGGATTGCAAGGCCTTCTGTAACCATCCTGACAGGAACGGAGATATCTAAAGAGACACTTGTGCCCCTTCCCTTTTATGGAGTTCACAAAGGCTTCCTAGTGAGATCTGAGCTTGCTTTACACAGCAGGGCTGCATTAGGGGATGGATTGACCGTGTGCATGGTTACCAGGTGTTTGGAAGGGTCTGCACTTGGCTGTGCTAGGGGGAGGTCTTTTGCTCCACCCCTTGGCATTTCTATAAATATCCCTTTAGAAGTGACAGAAGGGGCTGGTGTGTTTTGACCCAGGCCCTCCCGAGGCTATCCTGTGTTTTTTTATCTGCCTCTCTCCCCTCTATATTTCTATCTAAATATTTCTCACTTCTCCCTCCTCAAGAGTACCCTGGGGGGAAAAGTGGGAGCGGGTCTCCCACAACCTTTGCCGATCAGGATATTGTTACAGCAGACCCCAAGGAATTGACATTTCCCAGAGGCCTGAGGCTGGGAGAAGGAAGAGGCTGAAGCCTGGTGCCAACCAGAGGAGGAAGAGTTGTCATACTTTTGCGACAGCTTGTCAGAACACCTTGTTGGAGAGACTGGAGTTGACGATAGCTCAGTGACAGGTGGGGCCACACCCTGAGCAGGGCTCGTAGCTGTGCACATATCTCGTCCTGCTATTTAAATCTAAACCTCATGTCAGGTCCCTGAAGATGGACCGGGGAAGGGGCGTCACTGGACATCTTTATTTGTTCCTCTTCCCATTTGGTCACACTGAAGAAATCTTTCTCTGCGTTCACTACTCACATCTCTTGGGTTGGTTGTGTGACTGGGTATCTGAGTCTATCTTGTCAGGACTGCCAGGGCCCAGGCTTCGACCTCACTTCCTCTACTAGCTTGTCTAATGTCTACCTGCACCTCAGTCACAGGTGACTTTGCCTGCCTGCCATGGCAAGCAACCCACGCAAGAGAATTGCAGCCTCCAGCGCTTTCCTGCTACCGTCTCCCCCTTTGCCCAGATGACCAGCACCCATGTCTGTTGTGGAATATTATTTGAAGATGTGTGACATTTGTTTCTGCTGTGGAGCATTTGTTTAATGATGCAAAGATGTGTTGCACTCTTTTACGTTGCCTGTGTGCTTAACTCTGTGAAGCTGTGTTCCTGTGCCTGTCTAAAACACCTGATGGTCTCATAAAGAGCTGGATGGCCAATAGCAAGGCAGGAGAAAGGATAGGAGGGGCTGGCAGGCAGAGAGGATATATAGGAGGAGAAATCTAGGAGGAAAAGAATTGAGGAGCAAGAAAAGGAGGAGAGGAGGACAGCGGGGGCCAGCCACCCAAATACAAGGCAAGCCACGGAGTAAGAAGTTAAGAAAGGCGTATAGAATAGAGAAAGACAAAACCCAGAGGCAAAAGGTAGACAGGATAATTTAAGAAAAGCTGGCTAGAAACAAGCCAAGCTAAGACCTGGCATTCATAAGAAAGAATAAGACTCAGTGTGATTTATTTTGGAGCTGGGTGGCAGGCCCCCAAAAGAGCAAAGAAATAACCAGCTGCATATGTCTGTCACTCCTCTGCTGTTTTAGACCAGCTGCTTGTTGAGGGAACATTTCTGGTGGCAGCCTGTGTTGTATGTCTGGATTTTTTGGACTTGACTGGCTACAGGGTGGCCTAAAGTCTGTGTGTGTCTCCTACATCTCCTGAGACCTGGAGTGTAGCCTGCTGTTACAGAGTTTTAGTAATATGGCTGTGACGTACTTCTGATGTGATCCATTAGATCACCCTTTCCAGGCACAGGAGAAGATCTCCTGAGTCTCATACCAGGAGCTCCTGGCCTAGATGGGCAGGAAGTTGGCTCACACAAGGCCATGAGGGCTGTGTTAAATGGTGGAGGTAGTAGGAATGTTAAGATTCGAGAGGGAGGGTGGAGGGAGGCCACTGGGCAGAAAGAACCACAGGATGGGATGCTGTGAAGGCCTCAGTGTGGAACGGGCAGTTTTGGAAAGAGTGGATGGAGTGTTCTGGAGCCAAGGGAGGGAGCCTTGCCTTGAAGTGACTCTGCTTTTCGTAGTGCTGCTTCGGGAACTCAGGCTTCAACCAAGAAGCTGTTTAGCCTAAGAGGCCAGCTTACACGGGATGGCATGGTCATCTCTCTTCCTACAGGTTGTCCATCTGGCTGGCTGAAGGCTTCTGTGTTTGGAACTCCTATCTTCCTGCCTGGAGGGATGCTGTCAGAGGTCAGATTGCCCCAGCAAACCATAGCCTTTTCTTTAGGTACAATTGGAAGTCCGTTCCCTTAGACAGAAAGGAATGCCTATTGTCCGTGTAACTCTGCTTGGGCCTGTAAAGCCTGGGCTATATATATTGTTTTGACTACTATTTAGGATGGAAACTAATCTTGAACAGGTTTGATTAAAAAAAAAAAATAGTGGCATGTGTGGGAACCCGTTCTCGGGTTCCTCGTGGCTTTACCTAGCAGGTCCACATAAAGAATGATTAGGTCCACGGGCCTGAGTACAGGTGTCTGGGATGGTCTGCACTTGGCTGTGCTGGGGGAGGAGGTCTTTTGCTTCACCCCTTGGCGTCTCTATAAAAACCCTGGGGCAGAGACAGTCGGGGCCCGTTGGAATAGGTTCCAGGCCCTCTCGAGGCTATCCTTTATTTTCCATCTGTTTATCTCCGCAATAAATCCTTCTATCTAATATTTCCTTCTGCTCATACTCAAGAAAACTCTGGGGAGCTGTGGGGTTGGTGGGTAAAAGCCCCACAGGCATGTAGGTTGAATGCTGGCCGTGAGGTCCCTCAGTCACCACATTGCCTATAGGTGAAAGTAGCCCCTTCCTGAACTTGTAGTACTTAACTTCATGTAGAAATCAATCATTTCCAGGGCTGGAGAGATATGAGTTCACATTCCATCACCCATATTAGGTGGCTTGCAATCTGTAATTCCAGTTCCGAGGGACTCAGTGGCCTCTCCTTGCACACACCCACAGACAGACAAATAAGAAATCTTAAATTGATTAGTTCTCTCCCCTTCCTTGTTTCCGGCTCCCCAGCTCTTGCCTATTTCCCATTTCTATAGCCAAATGAGGGTTTGAGAAACATAAAAGTGGTCATGTAGCTCAGTGGTAGATGCCTGCTTAGCATGCACAAGGCTCCATGTTCCATTTCCAATGTTACCGAAGGTTGACCCCTGGGCTGACTAGAGCTGAGTGGGAGAGCACATGCACGAGGCCCTGGGGCAAAGGACGGAGACTCCCAAAGACTTTTGGGCCTCTTCATAGAGTAGAGAACAGGGCCTTGGAGTGTGTGTGGCTCAGTGGGCAGGGTGCTTGCTTAGCGTGTGTGAGGCCATGAAAGAAGGAATGGGGTGAAAATGGGGACTGTCCCCTTCCCAGCTGTATTTTTATGTTGCTAAGAGTGGTGTAGAACAGGAGCCGAGGGAGCCCTTGTCCCTGGCCACCCATCTGTGTGTCACTGAGACACGCAGCACACACTTGTTCCGTTGCACTTGGGGACCCTGTCTTATCTGACTGATGACTCATGACCATGGAAGTCAAAACTGTGCAATTCACACAACACCTCATTTGCCCTCCTCTCCCCTCCCTCCCACCTCTGCTCTCTAAGTCATGAATACCCACCTTACATTTTCTCTTTAGTCCTTGGGAACCGTGAGGTTGGCTTTGCTAGAACTAGGTAGACAGTTGGCCTCCATCTTCCTGTGAGACTCTTCTCTGGAAGGAAGCAAGGAGGAACTAAGGAAGGAAGGAAGGGAAGGAGGTAGGGAGGGAAGAAGGAAGGATGGGTGGATGGATGGGTGGATGGATGGATGGATGGGTGGGTGGATGGATGGGTGGATGGATGGATGGATGGATGGATGGATGGAATCCAACCCCTGAGCATGTAGCTTGCCCACTCAGAAGTGATTTCTGTCTTGACTCAGGTAACCCCCAGGGAGATGGGAGGCTGCAGAACTGGGAAAGAAAGATGTGTGAGAGGAGATTTAACCCATTACTGGTTTCTGCTTCATGGAAGAAAGTGTGTGTGGGGGTAGGGGGCGGTGACGGGGGATGATGGAACTGAATGACTAAGAACCTGCCAAAAGAATCACTTGTTTGGTAAAGTGAGTTGACATTGAAGTTCATTGGCAGAGAAGACTTGACAAATGGCCCTTAGCGTGGGGAAGTAGCCATCAGTGTCCTATCCTTGTTTTGAAGAGAAGAAAGACCTCCATCTCCAGGTGGTTAGTGGAGAGCCCACCAGGGATTGAGATACTCTAACAATGGCTAGATCCCTCGGCTCTTCCGTTTCTTTCTTCCTTTTCTTGTAGGGTTCCACTTTGGAGGCTGGCACACACCTTTCTCTGAATAACCATTTTTTTTTAAAGATTTATTTATTTAGTATACAGCATGTATGACTGCAGGTCAGAAGAAGGCACCAGATCTCGTTATAGATGGTTGTGAGCCACCATATGGTTGCTGGGAATTGAACTCAGGACCTCTGGAAGAGCAGTCAGTGCTCTTAACCTCTGAGCCATCTCTCCAGCCCTGATTAACCATTTTTGTGTCTATTGTCTCGTGGTCATAAGAAGAAGCGATCCTTTTGTTGTATAGGCCTTAGGCTGGCGCTTTTATTTTATTCTGTCAAACTGACCATGCCAATTGGCCCATTTCCCAGAAGGCATTTTGGAAGCTGTGTGTCCTGGGGTTGGTCTGAGCAGAGCTGAGCTGCCCAGAGGGAGGCCTGAGTCATGTAGGATGAGAAGTGTCCGAAGAGTGACCAGGAGACTCCACTTCTGACTCCCTCTGGTGCATGAGGGATGCTTTGGGGTCTTTGCTACAGGGGGGCTGTGTGAAAGGCTGGTGTAGTGCACTCATTAGCCTAAGTCCGTCAGGTTGCCAAGGGCTGGAGCATCCTGGGTGCTCTGTGAGTTATCTCTTAAAAAACCAGTGGGCCATCTCAGTCTCATTCTGGAAGCAAGTGCAGGCAGCTGAGTTTTCCAACACAGCGAAATGGCCGTGCCGATGGTTCCAGGGGCCTGGCAGCGTCCCTTTGGCTTGCAGTGAGCAGAATTAGTTTGGGTCTTAGCAGCATCCTCCGTAGCTAGAAAGGTCTGCAGTCCTGACAACACTTCCTAGCACTACATACTTGTCGATGTAGTGCTAGGAGGGAAGCCAGCTTACAAAAACTATGAAGCAGGTCTCTGATGAATCACCTTCCCACCCCACCCCACCCCCTTCCCTACCCTCCTCCCTCCCACTCCTCCTCCTCTTCTCCTAAATTCATCCTGCTTCTTAAGAGAGAAAGGGACAGGGACCGCTTTCTCAGCACCAGAGGAGGCCATCTGCTGATTCAAACGCATGATTTAGCAGTCATAGAAAATGGGGTCTGAGTGTTAGTGCTGAGGTGTGACAGTGGGCCCTGCTTTCCTGATGTTCTTGGTGACTTTGGATGTCACCTTACACCAGATGGAGTTTTCGCTTGAAAACAAGAAAAAGGCCCCTATCCCAGCACACCCAGGGCCCTTGTATTCCGTGAGAACTGCTGGGACAGGGTCTGCTCTGAGATTCCCATTGCCTCGGTTTCCCTCTACCTGTGCCCACCTGTAGGCTTGTCCTTAGCTCGGGGCTCTCCAGGGGAGTGGCGAAGAGAAGCAGACACCCGATGATGCTCATGTCTAGATTTCCCCGTGAGGCCAGGGTGCTGCTGAACGCTGTTCAGGGCACAGAAAGGGATGACACCCCTCTTCTCCTCATCCCACTGCCGCAGTGTCCATAGTGCCAACACAGGGGAAGCTGGCCTCGCTCGGTTCACAGCCAGTATCAAGTTTCCATTGGTCACACTCCTCCCGATCAGAAGGGCCATACCCTGAGCCCGCCCCGAGGATACTCCGAGGGCCAGAGGATTGGTCTGTGTGTGAGGGTCAGCTCTCCGAAGAGAGCGAGGCTGGGTCCCAGGATTTCTGGGGCGGTCCTTTGCACAGAAGGAAAATTCTGATATGAGAACTTCAAGAGCCGCATATGGAGAGGTCCCACATTGATTGCCCATGGCTCCAGAGCCACACAAGAGCAGTGCAAGGATCTGTTAAAGCTGCCAGCACCCCCTCACCCCCACTCCAGGTATCTGAGCCAAACCTGAAGTCACTTAGCTTTGCTCTTTGGACCAGAAAGAAAAAAAATAAAACTCACATATAATACAAAAATCAAGAAAAAAAAAAAAAGGATTTCTGTAGATCAGTGGAGCTCAGCAACGTGGTGGGATTTGTGCAGACAAATGGGTGTTCCACACTGGCACAGGCTTGACCTGGGAATTGTGTGGATAGGTGTGGTTTCCTCTGGCAAATCCAAATTGGGAAAGAGCCTTTTCCTTTTTATACCAAAACCTAGCAGGTGCTGGGGAAACCGTAAAAAGTAAACCAAGCTGATGTGGGTGATGGAGGTTTGGCTGTGAGATGAATGTGCTACTCTTGACAACTTCAGCAGATGACCAGGAGCATTTGGAGTCAGTTCGTGCTTCCTGTAGATTAACCCTGAAGGTTCAGAGGAAAGTCATTCTCTACACACCAAAGATAAGTCCTTGTGGAGTGGCTAAGGCTTGCTCGGGTCATGAAGCTGAGATCAGGGCGTGGGGGTGAGTCACCCAGGCTGCATGTGAACTCGGGGGGTGGAGGGGCATAGGAAGGGCTACCAGCCTCTCAGAAGAGGAAGGAGCTGCTACTTGCAAGTCGACTGAGAAGAGCTGTGGTGGAGTCCGTGTGTCAGTCAGCTCGTGCTGTGTAATAATCCGTGCTGATCCCCCAGCAGGCCATGGGGCAACAGCCGCCAGTCCTTCATGGTTCTCACAGAGGTACAGGGGAGCAGGGGGAAGTATCTGTGCCTCTGCTGATGTCCCATTGCCCAGAAGTCAAGGGAGGACTCACCCCCCCCCCATGGTAGGAGTAGCAGAGCCACAGGGCAGGGTAACTGGGTCAGATGCCAGTTGCCAGTGCCCAGCATTGCCCAGTGGCTGCATTTCAGCATTGCCCCCTGGGTGTGGGTGTCGGGGATGCACATACACGAGGTGGGGACGTTAGAAGACAGAGCAGCGATCTCCATCACTGTTGCTGTTCGTACTCCACAGGATAACTGAAAAGAAAGTGCACCCCTGTGAGAGGCCAGAGTGGTAAGAAGAGAGCAGGATTCAGATTTTCTCACCTCGAGGTTTCTGAGATGGGGTTTGAGAAGAGAGGAGACGTTTTCCTGAGGGTGATGGAGCGTGTGCTAACAAAAAGCACCCTTCAACCCTTATGCCACCCCCGTTTTCAGCACTGGGCTGGGCTTGAGTCTGCCTCTGCCTTCCACAAGCCCTGTGACCTTGGGCGAGGGCCCTGGAGGTTTGAGCTAGGCTGTAGCAGGGGTTCACAGCTGGTCGCTATGTTGGTTTCTCACATGGCCGTGGGTCTGGTACTTATCCATGCTGAATAGGTCCTGACGTGTTTCTGGAGTTTGTTCTGTATGACCTGTGACCCCTTGCTGTCCCCTGCATGACTGTGGACTATGGTTAGGAGTAGTATTGGCTTAAGGTAGACCCTGGCCCAGCTCTTTCACTGAGGCAGTACTCTGGCCGACTTCATCCTCACCATCGGCTCCAGCCTCTGGCATGTCCACATCCTTGGCTGTGGCTTCCACCACCATTTTGGGACACTTTACGGGTCTCATTTGGAGCCAATGGGAGGAAGCTTCATTTCCTGCCACAGGAAATTGTTTGGCTGGGGAAGAATATGTTTAAAGATTAAAACCCTCTGTCCAGGGAGCTGGACAGAGATGTTAGAGAAAGATGTTTGGGGGGTCAACCATGAGGAAGACACGGGATGTGGGAAGAGAACTCAGTCATAGGGAGCGGGTCTAGAGGTGGCTTCCTGGGATTGCCCTCTGATCAGTCCGTGGGCTGCTGGGAAGAAGGCCTGGTTTAGAGAGAAGCTAGTCATGAATACAGCCTTTCCTGTAGCTGAGCATGCTCATGGCAATATGAGCTCAGAATGAGGACTTAATTACTGGATTTACTTAATGGGCTCCGAGCCATGCCTTGGGAGGGCGTGTTCTGGACACATCAGCTGTGTTAAATCCAGCAGCTGGAACGCCCAGTTCACTCATACTATTTGGTAAGCGTTGGTGTGCATTTTGAGTGGGGCAGAGGGAGGGACAGAGAGAGGGAGGAGGAACAGCCCAGACTTTGAACCAAGGAGGAGTTGCCACCGTTGTCTCTGAAGAAGTGAATGAGATGCCTCTGCCATCTTGGGATGTATGTAGATTTTATGGCTTAGAAGCAGGGACCCGGACCAGACGACTTCTTAAAAATCCTATCAGAGGTCAAGAGCTGGCCTCTGGCTGCAGCCCTGGTACAGACTCTGTGTGGCTCTCGGGTCTGACCTTCACGTCAGACTGGTCTAGGGGGTTGGATGTAATGAGCCAGGAGCACCGGAGACTTGCCTTATGAACCATACAGCATGGTGTTGGTGGGGACGACATAAGATGAACTTGGAACAGTCATATGAAAGGAACAGGCACGAGAGACAGGAGACTCCATGCTGGCTGCTGCTGATATGCTCCTGGTTCACCTAAGGCAGGAAGGAATGGCTTCTGAGCACCTAGGCGTCTTCCTTAGCCAGGCATCGGGCATGGGAGTGAGTGCGGAGCCTCATCGCTAAAGCAGCAAGCTGCTGACAGCTGATGTGTTCTCACTGTGCCCAGGGCCGCACGGAGTGTCACTTAGGCCTCCCAGGAGTCTGGCAATGGTACTTCCAGTTCAGACAAAATATGAAAGCTGAGGTTTTAAGTGGTTTGCTCAAGTTCATAGAGTTGCTGAACACGGAAATAGCAAATCCAGGCTTAGCCAGGGCCAAAGTCTTCACCTCCCTCCCCTTGGAATTGTGGTATAATTTACAAATAAACTGCACATACCTAAAGTGTGCTGTTTGGTAAATTTCAACATGTGTCTGTCCAGAAAAGCACCGCAGTCAAGATAACAAATAGAACCTGTATCTCGCCAAGGTCTCTCTTGCCCTTGCTGAATCCATTCCTCCCATCCCTGTACGCACACCTCGCCTTCCCAGGCAGCTGCTACCTCAAGTTACACTATAGTTTGGTGGGTGCAGTGGTGATGCATGCTCGTAGTCCCAGCACTTAGGAGGTTGAGGCAAGGGGATTGTACAAGTTTGATCTGGCCCGGGGCCTATATCATATCAGCCATGATCAAAGCTAGAGTGACAGCTGAGTTAAAATACACGCTAAGCAGTTACATATGAAAAGAATGACCCAGTGTCTTTCACTTATGACATTGATCTGTGCATTGTACCATAGGCCAGTAATTTTTTTTTTTTTATCGCCAGTCATCCTTTGTGTGGACAAATCAACATATTTAGACGTTTGTGCATTTGTGGACGTACTGTCTTGTTTCTCTTGGGGGGAATGCTTAGAAGACCAGGTAGATCCTATGGTGGGGGTTAGGCTTTGCAGGTGAAAGGTACCCTGTAGGCTCCCATATCTGAACACTTGGTCCCAGGCTTTGAGAACACCGGAAGGATATGGAACCCTTAGGAAGTAGAGCTCCACTGGAGGAGGGAGGTCACTGGAGGTAGGCTTGGAGGCTTTATAGCCTAGCCCCACTTCCTGTCCACTCTGCTTCCTGAGTACAGATGCAGTATGACCAGCTGGCTTCCCGCTCCTCTGCCTTGTCTCCTCCACAGTGATGGGTTGTAGGTCTCTGGAAGCCAAAAGAAGCTATTTCTTCCTTAGGTTGCTTTTGTCAGGGTACTTTATTACAGCAACTAACTAACTAACTAACAAAGACAAAAGCTGCTGCCAGGGGTGAGCTGCGGCCCATCATGGCGGGAAGTCGAGGCAGCAGGTGCCTGAGGCAGCTGGTCACAGTGCAGGTACAGGAAGCTCATACTTTCCTTTTTAATCGTCCAGGATCTCATCCCAGGGAACGGTGCTACCCATAGTGGGTTGGTCTTCCATCACAATGAACCCAATCAGGATAATCCTTCACAGGCATACACAGAGACCCATCTCCCAGGTGATTCTGTATTTGTCAGATTGACAGTTGAGACAGACCATCACAGTTTTTGTCAGATTATTTAATCACAGTGACTGGAAAAAAAAAAAGCTATTAGAGAGGGATTCTACTTTGGACTTTTAAGGGAACTCCCCAACGGGGTCTCAGAGCCACCGCGTCACTGTTTTCCATGAGTGATGTGGAAGAGTTCCAGTTGCTCCACACCATTGCCAGCGCGTGGCACACAGTCCTTTTAATTACATCTGTTCCGATAGTTGTGTGGTGGCATCTCATTGTATGTAGTTACATTATATTTTATGTGTATGGGTATTTTGCCTGCACACATGTCTATGTTCCATAGTGTGCTTGATGGCCCAACAAAAAGGTATAAGATCCTCTCAAACTAGAATTATGGATGGTTGTGAACCTCTGTGTGGGTGCTAGGAATCAAACCCAGGTCCTCTGCAAGAACGGCAAGTGCTCTTAACTGCTGAGCCATTTCTCCAGTCCCTTTGTATAGTTTGAATCCATGCTACAAAGTTACAGTTTGAATCCACGCTACAAAGTTACAGTTTGAATCCACGCTACAAAGTTACAGTTTGAATCCACTCTACAAAGTTACAGTTTGAATCCACTCTACAAAGTTACAGTTTGAATCCACTCTACATAGTTACAGTTTGAATCCACTCTACAAAGTTACAGTTTCAATCCACTCAATGAAGTTACAGTTTGAATCCACTATGCACCATACTTTCCTAATTAGTAATGAAATAGAACATTGTTGTCATCTTCAAGTTTTTAAAATAGCGTTCGTTTAAATTATTCACCTGTTATTTTTAAATTGGGTTGTTTTGGGCATTCTTTATCCTAGAAACAGAACCTCTGTGAGGTATATTTTTTGTCAATGTCACCTGTCATTTTTAAGTCTCACAGATCAGGAGTCTACCTGATTTCCAATATATCGCTATATCAACTTTGATTTTTAATAGATTATGCTTTTGGTGTAGCAGCTGAGAAGTCATTGTTCAGTCGCAGAGATCCTCCCAAGTTTTGTCTTGACATTTTGTTGTTGTTGTTTGTTTGTTTTCGTTTTTTCAAGATAGACTTTCACTGTGTAACAGTTCTGGCTGTCCTGAAACTTACTCTGTCAACCAGGCTGGCCTTGAACTCACAGAGATCCACCTGCCTCTGCCTCCTGAGTGCTGGGATTAAAGGCACTAAGGCACCACCACCACCACCTGGCTGTCTAGACTTGACATTTTTGTTGTTTTGAGTTTTGTACTTTGACCCTCCATTCCTACCGAGGTGTAAGGTGTAGGTTGAAGTTCGTTTTTCTTAGTGTGAATCTCCAGTAGGTCCTCCACCTGTTGAAAGATCAGCCTTTCCCAGCTGGTGTGTGTGTGTGTCTTTGGACCTTTGTTAAAAGTCAGTGTTCATGTATACGTGACTGTTGATGGTCTTGGTTGCATCCCGTTGGTATGCTGGTCAGTTTTGAGGACATTGCCACATTGCTTTGATGAGGATAGTACTCTGGCTTTTGGGGGATATATTGTTTCTTTTCTATACATATATGCATGTACTTAGGTGGGTTTGTGTGTGCAGGTATGCCGATGTGTGCAGTACCTATGCACATGTTTGTATGTGTGTTTGGAGGCCAGAAGACAGCTTTGACTGCTGGTCCTCAGGTGCTGTCCACTTTGTTTTTATTTTTTGAGACAGGGTCTTATTGGCCTGGGTCTCACCAAGTAAGCTAGGCAGGGTGGCCACCAAGCCCTAAGGATCTGGTTGTTTCTGCCTCCTCAGTGCGCCACCACACCCAGCTCTTGTCACATGAGCTCTGGGGACTGAACTCAAGCTCTTGTGCCTGTGACACAGGGGCTTTGCTGGCTGACCATCTCGCTAGCTCCCTTTGTTACTCTTAAAGCAAGACGATGGCCCTCCCACCGTCCAGGTGGGCCTCTCCGGCCCGTTCCTCCTTACTGCTGGCATTGCTTTACTCTAGCCACTCCCCCTCTCCTGTCCCCCTCTTTCCCACCAGAGAGGTGACTTCAGCACCCCGCTAGCCTTGTGTGAGGGCTTCTGTCATACCCTGAAGAGCCAGTGTGGCCACCTCCCTTATCTTTGGGGGATTCGGGAGATTTGAAAGTGAGGCGAGCTGAAGGATTTTATATCTCCACTTTCCACTCACTCTTTCTCTTGTTCCGCAGCTCAGCCACCTTGCCTAGGGCTGGCTTAGAGAATGACTGCAGTCACCAGTGACACTGAGAGGAATGCTCACCATTGGAGCTTTGTAAAGCAGTTTCCAGTAGAGATCAGGCAAGGGGAATACTGTCCCCATCTTACAGATACAGCAGTTGAGGGTCCTGGTACCCGGGGCTGCATAGTCAGGAGCGTGAGCCACATCTCAGGTCTCAAGACTGCTGGCTGACTTCCTTCTGTGCCTCAAGGACCAGTCTCAGGCTATCCTCTCTTGTTCGGGCCAGTAATTACTGTTTTCAGCTGTAGGGTTCCTGGGTCTGGGCCTCATGGGAGGGAGGTAATTACATCCTTCCACACGTCCTTAGTCAGCAGCTCTCAGTCAGTCCCTGTGACCAGGCCCAGCGCTGACCTTCGCCCCTCCCCATTCCAGCCAGTGGCTCGGAGATTGGTTGGACCCTCTTTGGCTCTGGTTGGCACATCTGGCCAGCCGCACTCTTATAAAGCACTCATAAAATCTGTTGAATTCAGTCCCATAGGTGCCCTAGGGACAGAGGGTCAGTTTGCGATGGCTCTCTGCTAGCTTGACCCAGCCTCTAGAAACATCATGCCCCTAACCTGGAGCTCCTGGGACAAGCTTTCTTGTGGAGGGGCAGTCCTGCCCCTGTCACTCTATACTCAGCCCCTGCCCCAACCTGTGGGCCACATGCAGCCAGACTTATCTCAGCGTTTGACTTTTTCACTCATGTGCATGAACACAGCCCATGTAAACATCTCAGAGGCCATTTACTGCGTTTAGAGAAAAGTCGGACTCCCTGTCAGATCAGCTCTGCCTGCCTTCTAGCCTCTTCTTGTCGTCTTGGACTTAGTCTCCACCCTGTCCATTGGCCGCCTCCACAGGGGCGAGATGGGAAGCATGTATACCTGCTTGAGTGTATTTCAAGCAAGTTCCCTTCCTTGAGAGCTGCTGCTGTGAGAATTCTGGGGTCTGTTGGATGCAAGTCCTTTCTTCCAGCCTGGAAAGCCTGGGCCCTCCTTGGTGGGCCTCCTTACTTCTTTGGGGAGCTGGGACCATGTCCAGTAAGGACAGTTAGCAGTGGTGCTTTGATTTCCTGGTCCCCTGTGTCCAGGGGAGGAAAGAGCTCGAAAGCAAACTTGAACTCCCCAGGAGCTGCTGGGGGCTGGACATGGGAGACAGCAATCCAAACCTACTTCACTGACACCTTCTGTCCCTTCTTTGCCATGACAGGTCGCTGGATGGCCGGCTGCAGGTGTCCCATCGGAAGGGGCTTCCCCATGTCATCTACTGCCGCCTGTGGCGATGGCCCGACCTGCACAGTCACCATGAGTTACGGGCCATGGAGCTGTGTGAGTTCGCCTTCAACATGAAGAAGGATGAAGTGTGTGTAAATCCTTACCACTATCAGAGAGTAGAGACGCCAGGTATGTGTGTGTGTGTGTGGCCTTGCCCTCCCCCGCCTACCGACTCTGGAGGGTCTAAGGTGCCTTGGGGACCGCAGTTTTGGTGCCCTGGCACTGACCTGCCTCTGTTGTGTCTCCCCTGGGGACAGTTCTACCTCCAGTGTTGGTGCCACGCCACACCGAGATCCCGGCCGAGTTCCCCCCGCTGGATGACTACAGCCATTCCATCCCTGAGAACACTAACTTCCCTGCTGGCATTGAGCCCCAAAGCAATATTCCAGGTAGGCATGGGTGGTACTACAGGCAGCCAGGAGGCAGGGGTGGTGCCGTTTTCCCATCCTCTCCACATCGTGGTACGGACAGCAGGCTCTTGGGCCCTGATTCTGAACCACATCCCAGGCGGGACGATTGGTGGCCCAGGCTCCCCTAACGATGTTTTTCTTGGCACGGAGGACCCTGTGACCCTTCTGCAGGGCCTTGGTGCCGTCATTTATTTTGAAAGCGGAAATAGCAACGCTGTGTCTCTGCTCTCCCTCCCAGCCCATAAGACTGGCACACAGGCAGGGTCCCTGAAGGGTAGGGGCTGCAGAGTGTGGGGTGAGGCTGCAGAGGGCCCTGTAAGTACTCTGAGCTTTGGACTGGGCAGAGTGGAGAGAATGTGCTTCACTGTCATGGTGCCAGTACTTCTAGAAGACCCTCATTTACATGCAAATAATGTGTGAATCACTGCCAGGCGCTCTGGGCATCCAGGGAAGCTGTGCTTGGCCACGCTAGGGCCAGTCAGGGCAACTTTTGCTTTTGGGGCAGCGATCCAGCCATGCTCCTTTTAGAGCGTTCTAATTTGGATGTGGCTTTCGCTCTCTGGGTTGGTTTACTGGGCTGAGGTTAGCCGTGGCCCGTGTCTTGGGTCAGAACGCATGCACGCAGAGGCCAGCTCTCTGGCTTCTCAGGTAGTGCTGGTCTCTGGGGGGTAAGCTGTCTACTCCCTGTCAGATGGCAGGCCTTGGAGGGCTAAGGCAGGGTGGGAAGGTGAGGTAGAGTTCCGAGAAATAGATCACTGACGGTGCCACCACTGAACGGCGAACTTCCTGGGGAGTTCAGCCACATCCCCTAGAGACAACAGTGACAGGAGTAGCCGATCTGCACAGGGACAGGCTCAAGGCCACAGCTCCTCAGGAGACCGAGATGGCAAAGCAAGCATGTCCTAAAGCCTCCCTTCTTAGCCTGACCTTGAAGGATGGGGACAAACAAGCCAGCTAAGCTGTGGTCCTAGAGCAAGGCATTTCAGATTTGGGAGTCAGTGTGTAAGGATCCAGGTTGGGAGCCAGAGGGCAGCGCTGGACAGGCCTGAGTATGGCAGAGTCCAGGAGCAGCGGATACCTTCCCTTGAGACTTAGCTGTCCTCTAGGCACCCTGTACTCAGTGGTGACATGGTATATTGGCCAACAAATGGAGTGCCAGGGCCAGGCCTTGCATGCCTTTTAATGGAACTGCCTGCCTTCTAATCCCCAGAAACCCCGCCCCCTGGCTACCTGAGCGAAGATGGAGAAACTAGTGACCACCAGATGAACCACAGCATGGACGCAGGTCAGTAGTGTGGGCATGCCTGCAGACTTGTCCGTCCCTTCTGCCTCCCCGCTGTCCTGTCTGCCTAGTGTCTGTAGAGCAGCCCTTGTGTGTTGTACATCACTGGTGGAAGTGACCCTGTGCCATAGGGACACAGAGGTGTTTTACTGACAAGTGTAGCCTGCCCCAGATGTTGAGGTGTTAGGCCACCTGGGTGAGGTGTTGGCAGAGGGTGGAAGGTGGGCTCCCACACCCGACACAGTGCAGGAGAGCAGGGAGCAAAGCCTGCATGGAGGAACAGCCTTTTCTGGTGACCAGCAAAGACACTAGAAGCGACTTTTGTCCCCCGCAAATGTAGTGGCCACATGTGATCAGCGTGCCCCTGCTGGGAGGGACTGGGCCTTGTTTTCTCCTGTTACGTTCCCAGATGTTTCCTGTGTCATATGTTGTGGGACCCAATTGGTTCAAAACCAGCAGCTTCTTGAACAGAGCCCCGGCTGCCACACAGGACCTGTTCCGCATTGTGTGGTGGGTGAGGAGGGAGAAAGGGGCCCAGCAGATGTTCCATTCCCACAATGGCGGGCGGCCTCACGCACAGACCACAAGAAGTTACACAACCCACAGAAGGGTGAAAAGGGATCCCATGTGCGGTGGAAGCACAGTCACGGGGGGTGTTGTGCTTTTAGGTCAAGCACACCCCCGAAACACACCCAGCCAGGCATGTGGCTGGCAGCATGGACCCAGCTGGAGTGCACGGAAGACCTTCCTGTGCTCATTGCCAAGTGACCGCTGCACCCTTGCAGCTGCGGAGTGCTGGCATGGGAAGTGAGCCAGCTAGGCAGCCTCCCTCCAGCTGTGGAGCTTCTCGTCAGCTTTCTCTCCCCACCCCCCGTGTGCAGAATGACTGTTTTGAACAAGCATAATCAGAGTGGCCTGGCTGTGGGGAGCACTAGGCATGCGTGCTTTCACTGGTTCCAGTCTGCTCGCTCCCTTCATTTTCTTTCCCACCCGTTATACTGTGTCCCCTCCCCTGTGTCTCTTTCTCCCTGCAGAGCTCTGTGGGGCCAGGGTTTGTGTACCCAGCCGACCTAGGCATGGATGGGTGAAGGTCTCTCTTTGTTCTTTGGTTTTCCTCCAAGTAGCCCATTTGGGCTCCTAGTCCAGTTGCTAATGGGCTTGCCTTCCCTACCTACCAGGTGAGGTGGGGAGGTGTCTCTGGTCTGATGGTCACCCAAGACAGCCTCAGGTCTTCCCTGGCAGCTTTCAAGATAACCTTAGACCTTCCTGGTTTGGGCTACCACAAAATAGGAAACAATTGTTGAAGGTTTCCTGTATGCCGATCCTGGCATTAATTTTTTTTTTAATGTAACCATCTTACTTCATTTATATAGGTCAATTGATGATTATTCCCTACTTTGTACCAGGGGAAAAATTAAGGCCCAGTAATGTAATATATTTTTAGCAAAACCACAGCCAAAGTCATGGCTGATATGTAGCAAGCTGTCCAAGTCCTTTTATGGCCTCCAGAATTGTTCCTTATCTCCACTGGGTCAGGTACTGCCACAGGGGAGAAGAGGAAGCCTGTGACCTGCTCTTCACCCTCTCAGAGTTCAGAGCTCTCTTGGGGTGAAATAAAAGAGCCCCGGGGGCAGCTCAAGGCAGCTTCAGGGCTCAGCCTCAAGGTCTGGTGGATGTCAGGGGGTGGGGCCAGACTGCAAGACATTCATAAATAAATAACTGCACTCCAAAGCACATGGGAACAAAGGAGGGGAGGATGGGGCCTCATGGAAAGGCAGCCACTGGCTTTCTTTGAAGACGTGTGTGTGTGTGTGTGTGTGTGTGTGTGTGTGTGTGTGTGTATGTATGTACACGCACGTGTGTGATTTTTCTTGGTAGCCAGGGGTAGATAGAAGATCAGAGTATGAATTAGGTAGAATTAGACGTCACATGCCGTCTCCTGCCTTGCACAAAGTATCAAGCCGGTTGCTGAGTTGCAGGATTTCTGGGAGTTTCCTGAGATTTCAGGTACCTTAGAGCTAGACTGTGAGTTGGGCAGTGTGGGAGGGAGGGAGGGAGGGAGGGAGGGAGGTCCCCTCTCCACAGCACAGGGCTGTGCAGTACGGGAATATGTCTCCTTATCCTTTTATTCCCTCAGGAATAGTCAGCCCCTCATGAGAGCAGGTGTGTGAGCTGGCCTAGCTGAGCCTGCCATGGCCTGTGCTGGAGCCTGGCTTGGATTCATAAGGTCCTGGAGGGGCCCTCTAAGGCTAGCTACTCCATCCATCCATTCCACAGATAGGGCAACATGCCTAGATGAGTAGTGGGGGAGTTCATGGAGCCAGGCCCAGGCTGGGCAACTCCTGGGACTCAAGGCATGGTCCAGGGCTTCCTTATAGCATGGTGAGTGATCCTGTCTTGATTGTAGAGTACTCCAACAATACCTTAAACCGTGTCTCACCTTGCAGGCTCTCCAAACCTATCCCCGAATCCGATGTCCCCAGCACACAATAACTTGGGTGAGTATTCATCGGTAAG
Organism: Peromyscus eremicus; assembly: GCF_949786415.1. Lineage (NCBI taxonomy): Eukaryota > Metazoa > Chordata > Mammalia > Rodentia > Cricetidae > Peromyscus > Peromyscus eremicus. The sequence continues at coordinate 22,275 of NW_026737809.1, forward strand.
GTGGGGACCACCCCACTCCTGGCTCTTGCTCAGCTGATTGCCTCAGTGGGAAGGGACAGTGGAGGTGAGCCCTGCCCCCTCCTTCACCATCAGCCCAGTGTAACCCATGGGTTTCTGGTTACAGTGATCCTGGGGTCACCTCAGAACAGGGAAACCTGAGATCAGTGGCGTCAGGAAAGACAGTCTTTGCTGGGGTTCGTGTTTCCCCTGGGCAGTGTTCAGACGTGAGTGAACGAAATCTCCCAGACCTCAGGCCTAGGAGACAGGGGCCTCGGTCAGCCAAACACATGTGTGTGGCTTAGAGCAAAGCCACAGGCAGCTGCCCAGACTCAGCCCCCGGCTCCCAGAAGCTTGTTTCAGACACACGTTGGGATTTCAGCTGAGTATATCATCTCATAATTGCTTGTTATTAAAGCAGCAACATATAAGGAATTTGAGGAGAGAGCAGTGTGCCCACGATCACACTGCCCAGTGCAACTGTTTTATCACGGTCTGTCTGGTGTTTGTGGGGCAGCGTATACACGTGTGCCGTGCCACAGAAACCATGGCCCGTCTGCCTTTCCCATTCTCTGCATCTGTTACTCTGACAGTGTGTTTCTCCATTTAGATGTCTTGGTTATCACTGTATTATCTCAAGATGTTTCTATCAGCTGACCCCACTGTTCCCAAAACAACGTTCAGCTGTTGGTCTGCAGGTCAGCGTTCTGAGGGTCACCCTACCAGCCTGGCAGCATCCCACCACCGTGGGAGAGGGAGGCTTTGCAGGAGTCCTTGGGGCTAGAAATGGCAGAAGGGCTCAAAACAGATGAGATGTCCGTGTTTTTTATCAAAGGTAGCTTTTGATATTCTGGTCTGAAGTTTGGGGTTCATTGGGGCGGGGGCGGGGTTAAGGCTGGCACTTGCTTTGTGGCTCAGGGAAAGCTGTTGATCATGGTGAAACACTTGGGAACACAGTACTTAGGACAGGCTGTTGTGCCCATTTGTTTGAAGACCTTGGCAGAGAGTATCAGATAAAACTCATCATTTGGAATATTGGGAAATGTGTGAAGAGCCTTTGAAATGTGCCGGCATGTGGGCGGAGCAAAACATGACTTTGAGATACAGCTTAAACTTTGTAGCGTAATATGGAGGAGGGGCTTGGCTGAGGGAAGGTCATATTCCCGATAGCGCAGGGACTGAGTTCTTGAAAACAAACTAAGGCTAGAAGCCATTAAAGGCCGATTCTGAGCTTCCAGCTTTGGGAGTGAGCTGCTTTAGATTTATTTTGGGGGCCATTTTACCCTGCTGTGTCCAGGCAGGTGCCACTGTGAAAGCCGTCAAGGTCACAGGCCAGTCTGAAGGTGGCAGCAGCCTTGGGCCAGACTTTTCTGACTTAGGATCCCGCACGTGTTCAAATCTTAGCCCTGGGCTGACGGCTGGGAGGAGATGAGCAAAGAGCAGGGTGACAGGATGAGTGTCTCCTGGGGCCTCTTCAGGGTACTCCGAGGGCCGGTCTTCATTGTAACCATGGGCAGAAGCGTGGTGACTTTTCATGTCACGGGTCAGGAGAGCCTGTATCATCTCGGCTGCACAGCCATCAGACAGAGAAACTGGCTTTGAATTTTGGCTTCCTCAATCCATATCGTGTCTAGATGCCCGGGTCTAGAGCAGTAGTTCTCAACATTTCTAATGTTGTGACCCTGTAACACAGTTCCTCATGTTGTGGTGACCCCTAACCATAAAATTATTTTTTGTTGCTACTTTATAACTATAATTTTGCTACTGTTATGAATCATAATGTAAATATTTGTGTTTACCCAATGGTCTTAGGTGACCCCTGTGAAAAGGTTGACATCCCTCCCCCTCAAGGGATTGAGACCCACAGGTTGAGAATCATTGGTCTAGAGCCATGCTGGGAAGAATACTAAGACCTTCATAATCTGATCACATCTGTATTTACGTGTGGCTCTGAGGAAGCAAGCATAGAGGAGGGGCTGTGTATGCCCAAGAGGAAGCCATATGCAATGGGCTGGGCAGACTCGGCAAACGTAAGTGGGACCTTGAAGGCCAGGTGGCCATCGGGAGGTAGAAGATGAGGAACATGGCAGATGGAAAAGCAAGTGTGCTCCAAGGAAGCCAGCAGTGTGGTCCTCAGCTGGAGGAAGGGCAGGTGTGCTCCCAGGAAGCCAGCAGTATGTCCTCAGCTGGCAGGAAGGGCAGGTGTGCTCCCAGGAAGCCAGCAGTGTGGTCCTCAGCTGGCAGGAAGGGCAGGTGTGCTCCCAGGAAGCCAGCAGTGTGGTCCTCAGCTGGCAGGAAGGGCAGGTGTGCTCCCAGGAAGCCAGCAGTATGTCCTCAGCTGGCAGGAAGGGCAGGTGTGCTCCCAGGAAGCCAGCAGTGTGGTCCTCAGCTGGCAGGAAGGGCAGGTGTGCTCCCAGGAAGCCAGCAGTGTGGTCCTCAGCTGGCAGGAAGGGCAGGTGTGCTCCCAGGAAGCCAGCAGTGTGGTCCTCAGCTGGCAGGAAGGGCAGGGGCAAGGTGCGGCCGAGTCCTGGATGCCGCCTCACTCCAGTCCCCCCAGCTGGAGGTTTCTGGTGTACTGGAGGAGGGCTACAGTGAGGTCCAGATAGCAGCATCATAGAGGTGATCTGGCCACTAGATAAGAGTATAAATTTGATGAGCAGTTACTGGAGGAAAACCAGAAAGAAACCGAAGTAGCTGGTGGCCATCCTGAGGGACGCTCAGGGGAACGCGCTAGAGAGATAGGAAAGACCATTTCAAGGAGTGGCTGTGGGCCTGTGTGCACAGGACCAGGACCGTCAGGAGGCCTGCGGTGATGAGGTGTGACGGGCCTAGACAGAACTGGCAGAGGTTGCTGTGCCTTGAAACCTCCCTGGGAAGCCAGGGAGGCTGGGGCCCAAGGCACAGAGCTGCAACCCTGGTTTCATGTTTACTGTTGGTCCAAGGCATTGTTACAGAGCACACAGTGCCTATGTGAGGCCCCCCCCCACATCCTAGGGTGGGCAGCACAGCAAGAAGCCTATGGCAAAGAGTCCTGTCTGTCTCCTGTTCTTCCCACAAAGATGGCTGCTGGCCACCTCTCTCCCTTACCCACTGACCATTCCAGCAAGTCCATTCAAGAACTACCACTGAAGGCTTGGCTGGCATGGGAGCGGGTGGATTGGGTAGATAGAGGGGCCTGGCTCAGGAGAGAGCCAGAGACACAGGCAGAAGGGGACACTGGGGACAGAAGGCAAAGGCCTGAAGCCAGGTGGAGGATAGGGTCATGGGCGCGGTGGCCAGAAGATAGAGGCCGTGAAGGTCAGTGACAGCAGAGGAGACTTCTCAGGAGTGTGGAGGGAGACGTTAGAAGAGCTGAGGAGTGCCATCTGGAGTTTGAGACATCCTTCACAGAGCAGGCAGAGGTGTGTGTGGTGCAGGAGAGAGCAGCTGTGGGCTGAAGGGCAAGCAGAAGGGGGATGTTGAGGTAGCAAACAGCAACAGCCTTTGTGCTTGGAGACTAGGTTCCCCAAACTGCAGGGTGGAGATAAGAACCCTGAAGAGTGCTTGTCTTAGTTAGGGTTGCTGTTGCTGTGATGAAACACCATGACCAAAAGGCAAGTTGGGGAAAAAAGGGTTTATTCTGCTTACACTTCCACATCATAGTCCATCATTTGGGGAAGTCAGGACAGGAACTCAAACAGGGCAGGATCCTGGAGGCAGGAGCTTATTGATGCAGAGGCCTTGAAAAAGTGCTGCTTACTGGCTTGCTCAGCTTGCTTTCATAGAGAACCCAGGACCACGAGCTCAACGATGGCCCCACCCACAAAGGGCTGGGCCCTCCCCCATCAATCACTAATAAAGAAGATGCTCTCCAGGCTTACTCACAGCCTGATCATATGGAGACGTTTTCTCAATGAGGTTCTCTCCTCTCAGATGACTATAGCGTGTGTCAAGTTAATGTAACTCTAGCCAGCACAGTGCTTTCTAGAAAAAGATGGGGCTATCTCAAGAGTACAGGTATGTCTTTTAAAGATCTTGTTATGAAATTATTATGCAAAGAGAAAGTGTACAGCATCCGGGTATGCCTTTCATTTTCTTCCCCACTCAGGCCCCAGCTCAGGTCTGGGGACAGCTTCCTGCCACAGCAAAGCCACTTCTCTAAATCAGCAGTGCAGTGACCTGAGTGACAGACCCAAAGGCATGACTGAGCGCCAGCGGGGCATGGTGCTGGGAGGCTCGCCCTGGGGAACCCCTGGGACCTTTGTTTTGCAGAGCAGGGAGGGTGTGAGCTGGGCCTGTTTCTGCTCCGACACATCATGCTGGGTGGGTCACCTGAAATTTCCTAAGTGTCTAAGTCAGGAAAAGTGAGGAAAACACAGAAAGGAAGCGGCAGGTTAGGGAAGGTGACAGTTGAGTCCCTCTGGTGAGTAAGTTGTTCCCTGCTTCACGGTGACACATGAAGGGTGTGCCTGGACTGAGGAAACTGAGGTCCTTGTAAGAACCCTGGGGCAGCAGAGAGCTGGAGCCTATTGTGGTAATGGCTTCCTGCAGTGACTATGGCAGGGCGAGCCTTCCTCTGCTGGGATAGGTCGGGGCTGGGTGGCCAGAGCAACCCCACCTCATACTCCCCCACCCCCCAGAATGAAGAGAAGCCGGCTGAGTCCATGCTGCCAGGCAGGGTACTTTTTAAAGGCCATCTGTAGCTGCAGCTTTCGGTAGGCTTATGAAAACACAGGCAGGAGCTTAGGTAAGTGGCTTACTTACCAGGTACAGCTGGGCAAGCCTGAGGCCGCAAGTTCAGACCCCAAGAACCCACATAACGCTGGATGTGGTAGCATGTGTCGGTGATCCCCGCACTCCTACAGCAAAGATGGGATGCAGGGACCGGAGAGGAGACTCCCTGGAAGCTCATGGGCCGGCTGAGCAGGAGACCCTGTCTCAAGCAAGATAGAAGGTGGAGACTGACACCTGAGGTTGTCCTGAGGCACAAGCATCACACACACACACACACACACACACACACACACACACACACACACACACACACACGAGCAACATGGCAGGAATCAGCTGCCACAGGGGTCTGGTTTTCGGCCCTAGCTGTTTTCCTGATTCAGTAAACAGATCTGAGGCCAGAGCAGTTTACATGCCTGCCTTGTGCGTCCTAGCTCTCTGCCTCAACCTCAGGCAGGCTGGAATCAGGACCCAGATGCTGGGGCCACAGAGTGCCAACCCTTCTAGCAGGAGACGGTGCCCAGGTGGCTGGGCGTGAATTACCTTGCATGAAGGGAAGTCTCATGTCACCGGTACTGGGCCTTGCAGGTCAGGGTCATACAGATGGGGAAGGGCACCCCAGTGAAAGCAAACTAAGACAGAGATGGCCAGAAGGGCTGTGGAGTTGGAGGGTGGACTCTTCAAGACTCAGGCAGAGTCATCCTCCACATGGGGAGGGCCCAGACTAGCCAGGCCATCTCTGCTTTGACCTCAAGTCCTGTGGGACCCACTACGCAGACCTTTGTCCATCTCCTGCCTCAGTTTGGGAGAAAGTTGACGTGCCCCTCTCCTCCCCTGCTTCTGCTGACTGGAATCTTTTGCACATGTTTTTAATAGGCACCCCTTAATCCGAGTGTCGCCTTCTGGGTTTTATTCTGTTTTCTTTTCCTTAAACAAAACAGAGATCCTGTGCCAGCTTGGAACGCGGCTCAGAACTGAAGCCAGCCAATGCGTTAGGCTGGCCAGGGGCCAGGGGAGAATTGAGTGCCCCATGCCAGTCGAGAAGCCTGGCTGACACCGTGCTGGTGGAGGTGGGGGCCCTAATGGCTAGTGTGGAGGTTTCGTGTCTCCAACACCTCTGCTCTGGGAAGAGATTAGCAGGGATTGGGCAGGCTGGTGGGAGCTGGGCTGTGTGGAGGCGAGGTCTTTTCTAAGATCCCAGGTGTGTGGAAGCCTTGGTCTGGCCGAGCAAACCCACGTTCCTTGGGGCATCATCCATGGGCCATCAGCCAATCTCCTGCAGTCTTGCTGCCAGAGGGGCTTTTGAACAGCAGGTCTTCAGAGCCCTATGTAAACTACTTCTGCACTTGTTGAGAAACTCTGGAACCTGGGATGTGCTCACTCAGGGGGAATGGCATGGTAGCTGGGAGCAGCTAAGCCCATGTTGGCTGGATCTTGAAGCACAGTTTGTTCAAACCTTGGTAGATCCAGAAGCAGAGCATGGAACCAGAACTCAGGGCAGGCTGTAACCCTCAGGACCTTAACCTCTGCCAGCTTGGCCCTGTGTGACAAAGGCTTCATAACCTCCTCAAACAGCGCCACCAGCTAGGGACCAAGTATTCAATTGCATGCGCTGTGGGGTACATCTCAGGTCCGAACCTTAACAACTGTGTTCCCTTTTTGTTTGATCCTCTAGGAAGCTCACAGTTCAGCTGGGTGCTGTCAGCAGCGGTGGTCACACACTTACACCAGCGATCACTCTTTTCTCTCCCCTGTTCTGACTTCTGCTAGGAAAGATTTGTGCATGGGGTGGGGGTGGAGGGCTACCACCGCAGGGAGAACTAGTAACTATACTTTTGGTTCTGCATCTGCTGTAGCTGGAGTGCCTGAAGGAAGAGCCAGGGCCGATGGGAGGGAGGGAGGGAGGGAGGGAGAGAGAGAGGAAACCTAGAGGCCCAGACTTGCGGAGAATTAAAAGCCATGGAGTGGGCTACCCTAGTCAGTCCTGTTTCTGAGCCAGAGAAGACAGGTACCCTTCGAAGTGGCAGCCTTTGAGTTATGCCCCGGTGCCATGACAGAGCGGCTGTGAGTCCCCATGGCGTGTCCATCTGAGTCCAGTCTCCCTACTGTGCTGCCCAGGGTGCCTGGGGGGCAGTGTCACAGAGGTGTTTGGAGGAGGGTACAGATCTGCCTGAAAAGCCTTCTACCCCTCCCAGGAAGCTCACCCTTCCCCAGAACACTGATTTTCCAGGTCTGACAGACACCTTGGGTGGTGTGCTAGCCTTTTTGGGGATGGGTGGTATCGGGGTTCCTGGGAACCTTAACACTAACTCTCCTGTGCCTGGATTAGGCCCACGAAATGCTAAGAAATTTAGGGTGAGGACTTTGTTATACACATTACTGAGGAAGCCAGGGCTGACCCGCATCAGCCAAAGCTGCCTTTTTAGGTTGAAACACGGCAGAAACACTGTGACCAAGATGCCCAGCTTTAGCTATCTTCTAGAACCAGACCAGAGTAGAAGGCCATGTCCCCAGGGACACACTTCAAGGTAGGTAGAGGCTGTACCTGGGCAGTAGCAGCTGGCAGCACCGACAGGTCACCTGACCATTTTAAACCTTGACTAGCACTGGGCTTTTTTTTTTTTTTTTTTTTTAACAAAGTGTCCAAGGCAGCATAGCTCACATTCTAGTGGCTAAATTGTTTAGAATCTAGCTTATCTCATTGGAATGTGGAAGCGTGGAGCAAAGCCAGGACCGGACGTGGCTGATGTGCTCAGTCCAAGCTCAGGAGCCAGGGGCACAGGCCACAGCTGCTCCTGTCTCCTGATCCCCTTCCGTGCACAGTAGCTTTCATCCTCGGCCTCCGTCCCCTCGGCCTCTTGCTCAACTGTGAGAAGAGAAGGAGGGGAGGGAGCTTTGCCTTTCTGCATCTGGAAGGTCAAGACAGGATCAGGGTGATCTCAAGTTCACAGTCAAGGTTATCATTCCTGTTGGTACCATATCCTGCTTGCTGCATGCCCACATTTTACTGGAGTTAGCCCAGGGAATCGACCGATAGTGCCAGTGGCCTAGAGGATGCCACACATGGGCAGGGGCGATGCAGAGGTTGACGAAGGGAGCATGGATGAATTACTCTGTGATCTGGGTTGACATAAATGGCAATGGCCTCCAGTGGGGAGTACTTCCAACCCCTGGAACACATCTGGCAGTGTCTAGGAATGATTTTTATTGTCAGTACTTGGGAGGATGGGGTAGATATATTCTATTAGTCTCCAGTGGGTGGAGGCTGAGGATGCATTTGTCCATCCCATAATATCTGGAACCCCTTTCTCCCAAGCAGTCATTTGCCCTAGCTTAGGGTGTGCTGACCCTGGGGCTGGCTCTGGCAGTATGTAAAGAAGGGGGCTGTGTCCCTGCCTTACTCTTACAAGGACCATTTGCTTGGACTGCAAGAGATTGGGGCCACTGTGTCACCAGGGGCCACCTAGGCCCTTCCCTGTGGGCAATACAGCATCTGCTCTTCTCTTTGCCTCAGGCACTCAAGAGATACTGAGCACAGGTCTCAGCAGCTCTCTAAGAGTTAGTTGTCTGGTGGACAGCAAACAGGATTCTCAGGCCAGTGCTGAGCCATCTCTGTTCCCTTATCAGAGCCCCATGCATGGAAGGAGAGGGGACTCTGGGACCTCCTAGTCAAGTTGGATAGTTGGAATACTTACAGATACCAGCCACCAGCCACACAGATACACCACATCACCAGGAGGCTGCACGACACTTGAGAGTATTCCAGGGTGAGAGTGTAGGTCTGAGATGCGTGGTGACAGTGAGCGGGAGGTGGGCTTGAAGCTCCCCCCCCCCCAAGGCCAGCAGGCCAGCTACAATGTGGAGGAGCATCTGGAGGTGGTGCTAGGTGTACGCAGTCCTGTAGGAGGCTGTGGGATTATGAGGGAGGGGATGCCAGAACCCAGCCTGCTCAGGGGATGCTGCATCCAAGGGGATGCTGTAGAGGTGTGCAGGTTGGGGCAGGGCTGTTTTAACTCCACATGGAGTTTAACTCTAGCACATGGAAGTGGAAGGCTGGGCCATGTGAGAGAACTCCTTTTCAAGCAGTCCCCAGCTGTCCTAGGAGAGAGTTGGTCTTCATGTGGCTAGTCTGCCCTGAGGAGCTTCTAGTCACGGTGGTACAACCACACCACAGGAAACCTCTGCGCTGCTTTGTGTCCCATTGTCCCCATGGCTGGCAACTATGTAAAGATGGGCCATGGCTTCTGTTGTGAGATACATGGCCAGTCCTGTCCCGATTCCTGGTCTGCATGTTCACACATGAGGTGCTGCTGAACTCAGGAGGCCACTGTGACCATGTCATGACAGATGAACAGATTGTTGCTCCTCAGGCCAAATGGCACCAAAATGAAAGCCCTTTGGGAGGCCGAGATTGACATGGGCTCCTTTGAGGATCTCAGAAGAGGCTGGGAGGTGACTTTGTAGATGGCATGGCCCCATACCACATGCAGAGCGTACTTAGGGCTGCTCATAGTACTGGCCCTGGTGCTGGCTGGTCCTGACCCACTTCATGTTTGGGCTAGCCTCTCTCCGAAGGCTGCTTCTGTTCACAGGAAGGCTAGACCCTATGGAGCAGGGTACGTGTGGGCCCAAAAGAAATGGACTCAAGGGTCGCTTCCCTTAGAGGCTGGCAGGGTCTCCCTCAGACTCTGAGGATCTCACTCCCTAGAACCCTGAAGGGTTTGTGCAATGGAAACTGGGGGTGGGGAGGTCTTTCAGAGCTCCCACGGGTGCCCACTGACCTGGCGTGTTTCCTCTCTCTGCAGACCTACAGCCAGTGACCTACTGTGAGCCAGCCTTCTGGTGCTCCATCTCCTACTACGAGCTGAACCAGCGAGTTGGGGAGACATTCCATGCCTCACAGCCATCCATGACAGTGGATGGCTTCACTGATCCCTCCAACTCCGAGCGCTTCTGCCTGGGCCTGCTGTCTAAT
>NW_026737810.1:0-31917 GCF_949786415.1 Peromyscus eremicus
TACGAGCAAGATTTGTTTTCTGGTAAGAAGAGTCACTATTGTGCTGCCATTGCCATACACAGGACAAATAGCACTGTTGTCTGTTCCCAGCAAGTACAGTGTATTGGACTGTAGAGTATCTACTGTTCTTGTAGGTTCCTAAGCAGAATTGAACTAGGTATGGCGGTGTGTGTAGGAAGCACAGTTTTTTTGTTCTAAGCAAGCTCACTTTTCGGACCCCATAGGAAACACAGTAGAGTAGAAGAGTGTTCTTTTCTCAAAAGCAGAGTGTGTTTCTTGTAAGGCGAGCTAACGTTTGTTTCCTAGTCCTAAATGAAGTTCAATCACATGCAGTTTCTGGTCCTACGAGCAAGAGTTGTTTTCTGGTAAGGAAAGTTACTATTGCGATTCCATTGCCACACAGTGCAAATAGCACTCGCGTCTGTTCCCAGCAAGTACAGTGTATTGGACTGAATAGGAGCTACTGTTCTTGTAAGTTTCCTAATCAGAGTAGAACTAGATATGTTCCGTGTGTGTAGGAAGCACAGTTCTTTTGTTCTGTGCAAGCTCACTGTTTGGACCCCATAGGAAACACAGTAGAGTAGACGTGTGCTCTTTTCTCAAAAGCAGAATGTGTTTCTTGTAAAGCAAGCTAGCGTTTGTTTCCCAGTCCTAAATGGAGTTGAGTCACATGCAGTTTTTGGTCCTGCGAGCAAGAGTTGTTTTCTGGTAAGAAGAGTCAGTATTGCTCTCCAATTGCCACACACAGTGCAAATAGCACTCGCGTCTGTTCCCAGCAAGTACAGTGTATTGGACTGAAGAGGAGCTACTGTTCTTGTCAGTTTACTAAGCAGAGTTGAACTAGATATGGTCCGTGTTTGTAGGAAGCACAGTTGTTTTTTCTGAGCAAGCCCACTGTTCGGACCCGATAGGAAACACAGTAGAGTAGAAGAGTGCTCTTTTCTCAAAAGCAGAGTGTGTTTCTTGTAAGGCGAGCTAGCGTTTGTTTCCTAGTCCTAAATGGATTTAATCACATGCAGTTTCCGGTCCTATGAGCAAGAGTTGTTTTCTGGTAAGGAAAGTTACTATTGCGCACCCGGCCATACACAGTGCAAATAGCACTCGCGTCTGTTCCCAGGAAGTACAGTGTATTGGACTGAATAGGAGCTACTGTTCTTTTCAGTTTCCTAAGCAGAGTTGAACTAGATATGGTCCGTGTGTGTAGGAAGCACAGTTCTTTTGTTCTGAGCAGGCTCACTGTTCGGACCATACAGGAAACACAGTAGAGTAGAAGAGTGCTCTTTTCTCAAAAGCAGAGTATGTTTCTTGTAAGGCGAGCTAGGCTTTGTTTCCCAGTCCTAAATGGAGTTGAATCACATGCAGTTTCTGGACCTATGAGCAAGAGTTGTTTTCTGGTATGGAGAGTCACTATTGCGCTCCCATTGTCATACAAAGAGCAAATAGCGCTGACTTCTGTTCCCAGCATGTACAGTGTATAGGACTGAAGAGGATCTACTGTTCTTCTCATTTTCATAAGCAGAATTGAACTGGATATGTCCCGTGTGTGTAGGAAGCACAATTCTTTTTGTTCTGACCAAGCCCACTCTTCTAGCCCTATAGGAAACACAGTAGAGTAGAAGAGTGCTCTTTTCTCAAAAGCAGAGTGTGTTTCTTCTAAGGCGAGCTAGCGTTTGTTTCCCAGTCCTAACTGGAGTTGAATCACATGCACTTTCTGGTCCTACGAGTAGAGTTATATTTTGGTAAGAAGAGTCACTATTGTGCTCCCATTGCCATATACAGTACAAATAACACTTGCATCTGTTCCAATCAAGTACAGTGTATTGAACTGAAGAGGAGCTACTGTTCTAGTCAGTTTCCGATGCAGAGTTGAACTAGATATGTGACGTGTGTGTAGGAAGCACAGTTCTTTTTTTCTGAGCAAGCTCACTGTTCTGGCCCTATAGGAAACACAGTAGATTAGAAGAGTACTCTTTTCTCAAAAGCAGAGTGTGTTTCTTATAAGGCGAGCTAGTGTTTGTTTCCCGTTCCTAAATGGAGTTGAGTCACATGCAGTTTCTGGTCCTACGAGCAAGAGTTGTTTTCTGGTAAGAAGAGTCACTATTGCGATCCCATTGCCATACACAGGACAAATAGCACTGTCGTCTGTTCCCTGGAAGAACAGTGTATTGGACTGAAGAGGATCTACTGTTCTTGTCAGGTTCCTAATCAGAATTGAACTGGATATGGCCGTGTGTGTAGGAAGCACAGTTCTTTTGTTCTGAGCAAGCTCACTGTACTGGCCCTATAGGAAACACAGTAGAGTAGATGAGTGCTCTTTTCTCAAAAGCAGAGTGTGTTTCTTGTAAGGCGAGCTAGCGTTTGTTTTCCAGTCCTAAATGGAGTTGAATCCCATGCAGTTTCTGATCCTACAAGCAAGAGTTGTTTTCTCGTAAAAAGAGTCACTATTGCGCTGCCATTGCCATACACAGGACAAATAGCACTGGCGTCGGTTCCCAGCAAGTACAGTGTATTGGATTGAAGAGGATCTACTGTTTTTGTCAGGTTCCTAAGCAGAATTGATCTAGAATTGGCCGTGTGTGTAGGAAGCACAGTTCTTTTGTTCTGAGCAAGCTCACTGTTCGGACCCCTTAAAAAACACAGTAGAGTAGAAGAGTGCTCTTTTCTCATAAGCAGAGTGTGTTTCTTGTAAGGCGAGCTAGCGTTTGTTTCCCAGTCCTAAACGGAGTTGAATCACATGCCGTTTCTGGTCCTATGAGAGAGATTTGTTTTCTGGTAAGAAGAGTCACTATTGTGCAGCCATTGCCATACACAGGAAAATAGCACTGTTGTCTCTTCCCAGCAAGTACAGTGTATTGGACTGAAGAGGATCTGCTGTTCTTGTCAGGTTCCTAAGCAGAATTGAACTAGATATGGCCCGTGTGTGTAGGAAGCACAGTATTTTTGTTCTGAGCAAGCTCACTGTTCGGACTCCATAGGAAACACAGTAGAGTAGACGAGTGCTCTTTTCTCAAAAGCAGAGTGTATTTCTTGTAAGGCGAGCTTGCGTTTGTTTCCCAGTCCTAAATGGAGTTGAGTCACCTGCATTTTTTGGTCCTATGAGCAAGAGTTTTTTTCTTGTAAGAAGAGTCATTGTTGTGCTCCAATTGCCATACAGAGTGCAAATAGCACTCGCGTCTGTTCCCAGGAAGTACAGTGTATCAGACTGAAGAGGAGCTACTGTTCTTGTCAGTGTCCTAAGCAGAGTTGAACTAGATATGGCCCGTGTGTGTAGGAAGCACAGTTCTTTTGTTCAGAGCAAGCTCACTGTTCTGGCCCTATAGGAAACACAGTAGAGTACAAGAGTGCTCTTTTCTCTAAAGCAGAGTGTGTTTCTTGGAAGGCGAGCTCGCGTTTGTTTCCCAGTCTTAAATGGAGTTGAGTCACATGCAGTTTTTGGTCCTACGAGCAAGAGTTGTTTTTTGGTAAGAAGAGTCACTATTGTGCTCCAAATTCCATACTCAGTGCAAATAGCACTCGCGTCTGTTCCCAGCAAGTACAGTGTATTGGACTGAAGAGGAGTTACTGTTCTTGTCAGTTTCCTAAGCAGAATTGAACTAGATATGGCCGTGTGTGTAGGAATCACAGTTTTTTTGTTCTGAGCAAGCTCACTGTTTGGACCGCATAGGAAAGACAGTAGAGTAGAAGTGTGCTCTTTTCTCATAAGCAGAGTGTGTTTCTTGTAAGGCGAGCTAGCGTTTGTTTCCCAGTCCTAAAGGGAGTTGAATCACATGCCGTTTCTGGTCCTATGAGCAAGATTTGTTTTCTGGTAAGAAGAGTCACAATTGTGCTGCCATTGCCATACACAGGACAAATAGCACTGTTGTCTGTTCCCAGCAAGTACAGTGTATTGGACTGAAGAGTATCTACTGTTCTTGTCAGGTTCCTAAGCAGAATTGAACTAGGTATGGCGGTGTGTGTAGGAAGCACAGTTTTTTTGTTCTAAGCAAGCTCACTGTTCGGACCCCATAGGAAACACAGTAGAGTAGAAGAGTGTTCTTTTCTCCAAAGCAGAGTGTGTTTCTTGTAAGGCGAGCTAGCGTTTGTTTCCTAGTCCTAAATGGAGTTGAATCACAAGCATTTTCCGGTCCTACGAGCAAGAGTTGTTTTCTGTTAAGGAAAGTTACTATTGCGCTCCCATTGCCATATACAGTGCAATTAGCACTCGCGTCTGTTCCCAGCAAGTACAGTGTATTGGACTGAATAGGAGCTACTGTTCTTGTCAGTTTCCTAAGCGGAGTTGAACTAGATATGGTCCGTGTGTGTAGGAAGCACAGTTCTTTTGTTCTGAGCAAGCTCACTGTTCGGACCCCATAGGAAACACAGTAGAGTAGAAGAGCGCTCTTTTCTCAAAAGCAGAGTGTGTTTCTTGTAAGGAAAGTTCGCGTTTGTTTCCCAGTCTTAAATGGAGTTGAGTCACATGCATTTTTTGGTCCTACGAGCAAGAGTTGTTTTCTGGTAAGCAGAGTCATATTGCGCTCCAATTGCAATACACAGTGCAAATAGCACTCGCCTCTCTTCCCAGCAAGTACAGTGTATTGGACTGAAGAGGAGCTACTGTTCTTGTCAGTTTCCTAAGCAAAGTTGAACTAGATATGGTCCGTGTGTGTAGGAAGCACAGTTCTTTTGTTCTGAGCAAGCTCATTGTTCTGGCCCTATAGGAAACACAGTAGAGTAGAAGAGTGCTCTTTTCTGAAAAGCAGAGTGTGTTTCTTGTAAGGCGAGCTAGCGTTTGTTTTCCAGTCCTAAATGGAGTTGAATCCCATGCAGTTTCTATCCTACGAGCAAGAGTTGTTTTCTGGTAAAAAGAGTCACCATTGCACTGCCATTACCATACACAGGACAAGTAGCACTGGCGTCTGTTCCCAGCAAGTACAGTGTATTGGACTGAAGAGGATCTACTGTTCTTGTCAGGTTCCCAAGCAGAATTGATCTAGATATGGCCGTGTGTGTAGGAAGCACAGTTCTTTTGTTCTGAGTAAGCTCACTGTTCGGACCACTTAGGAAACACAGTAGAGTAGAAGAGTGCTTTTTTCTCTAAAGCAGAGTGTGTTTCTTGTAAGGCGAGCTAGCGTTTGTTTCCCAGTCCTAAATGGAGTTGAATCACATGCAGTTTCTGGTCCTACGAGCAAGAGTTGTTTTCTGGTAAGAAGAGTCACTATTGTGCTGCCATTGCCATACACAGGACAAATAGCACTGTTGTCTTTTCTCAGCAAGTAGAGTGTATTGGACTGAAGAGGATCTGCTGTTCTTGTCAGGTTCCTAAGCAAAATTGAACTAGATATGGCCCTGTGTGTAGGAAGCACAGTTTATTTGTTCTGTGCAAGGTCACTGTTCGGACCCCATAGGAAACACAGTAGAGTAGAAGAGTGCTCTTTTCTCTAAAGCAGAGTGTGTTTCTTGTAAGGCAAGCTCGTGTTTGTTTCCCAGTCCTAAATGGAGTTGAGTCACATGCATTTTTTGTTCCTACGAGCAAGAGTTGTTTTCTTGTAAGAAGAGTCACTATTGTGCTCCAATTGCCATACTCAGTGCAAATAGCACTCGCGTGTGTTCCCAGCAAGAACAGTGTATTGGAATGAAGAGGAGTTACTGTTCTTGTCAGTTTCCTAAGCAGAATTGAACTAGATATGGCCGTGTGTGTAGGAATCACAGTTTTTTTGTTCTGAGCAAGCTCACTGTTTGGACCCTATAGGAAACACAGTAGAGTAGAAGAGTGCTCTTTTCTCAAAAGCAGAGTGTGTTTCTTGTAAGGCGAGTTCGCGTTTGTTTCCCATTCTTAAATGGAGTTGAGTCACATGCATTTTTTGGTCCTACGAGCAAGAGTTGTTTTCTGGTAAGAAGAGTCATATTGCGCTCCAATTGCAATACACAGTGCAAATAGCACTCGCCTCTCTTCCCAGCAAGTACAGTATATTGGACTGAAGAGGAGCTACTGTTCTTGTCAGTTTCCTAAGCAAAGTTGAACTAGATATGGTCCGTGTGTGTAGGAAGCACAGTTCTTTTGTTCTGAGCAAGCTCACTGTTCTGGCCCTATAGGAAACACAGTAGAGTAGATGAGTGCTCTTTTCTGAAAAGCAGAGTGTGTTTCTTGTAAGGCGAGCTAGCGTTTGTTTTCCAGTCCTAAATGGAGTTGAATCACAAGCATTTTCCGGTCCTACGAGCAAGAGTTGTTTTCTGGTAAAAAGAGTCACCATTGCACTGCCATTACCATACACAGGACAAGTAGCACTGGCGTCTGTTCCCAGCAAGTACAGTGTATTGGACTGAAGAGGATCTACTGTTCTTGTCAGGTTCCTAAGCGGAGTTGATCTAGATATGGCCGTGTGTGTAGGAAGCACAGTTCTTTTGTTCTGAGTAAGCTCACTGTTCGGACCACTTAGGAAACACAGTAGAGTAGAAGAGTGCTTTTTTCTCTAAAGCAGAGTGTGTTTCTTGTAAGGCGAGCTAGCGTTTGTTTCCCAGTCCTAAATGGAGTTGAATCACATGCAGTTTCTGGTCCTACGAGCAAGAGTTGTTTTCTGGTAAGAAGAGTCACTATTGTGCTGCCATTGCCATACACAGGACAAATAGCACTGTTGTCTTTTCCCAGCAAGTACAGTGTATTGGACTGAAGAGGATCTGCTGTTCTTGTCAGGTTCTTAAGCAAAATTGAACTAGATATGGCCCTGTGTGTAGGAAGCACAGTTTATTTGTTCTGTGCAAGGTCACTGTTCGGACACCATAGGAAACACAGTAGAGTAGAAGAGTGCTCTTTTCTCTAAAGCAGAGTGTGTTTCTTGGAAGGCAAGCTCGTTTTTGTTTCCCAGTCCTAAATGGAGTTGAGTCACATGCATTTTTTGTTCCTATGAGCAAGTGTTGTTTTCTTCTAAGAAGAGTCACTATTGTGCTCCAATTGCCATACACAGTGCAAATAGCACTCGCGTCAGTTCCCAGGAAGTACAGCATATCGGACTGAAGAGGAGCTACTGTTCTTGTCAGTGTCCTAAGCAGAGTTGAACTAGATATGGCCCGTGTGTGTAGGAAGCACAGTTCTTTTGTTCTGAGCAATCTCATTGTTCTGGCCCTATATTAAACACAGTAGAGTAGAAGAGTGCTCTTTTCTCTAAAGCAGAGTGTGTTTCTTGGAAGGTGAGTTCGCGTTTGTTTCCCACTCCTAAATGGAGTTGAGTAACATGCAGTTTTTGGTTCTACGAGCAAGAGTTGTTTTCTGGTAAGAAGAGTCACTATTGTGCTCCAAATGCCATACACAGTGCAAATAGCACTCGTGTCTGTTCCCAGCAAGTACAGTGTATTGGACTGAAGAGGAACTACTGTTCTTGTCAGTTTCCTAAGCAGAATTGAACTAGATATGGCCGTGTGTGTACGAATCACAGTTTTTTTGTTCTGAGCAAGCTCACTGTTTGGACCCCATAGGAAACACAGTAGAGTAGAAGAGTGCTCTTTTCTCATAAGCAGAGTGTGTTTCTTGTAAGGCAAGCTAGCGTTTGTTTCCCAGTCCTAAACGGTGTTGAATCACATGCCGTTTCTGGTCCTACGAGCAAGATTTGTTTTCTGGTAAGAAGCGTCACTATTGTGCTGCCATTGCCATACACAGGACAAATAGCCCTGTTGTTTTTCCCAGCAAGTACAGTGTATTGGACTGAAGAGGATCTGCTGTTCTTGTCAGGTTACTAAGCAGAATTGAACTAGATATGGCCGTGTGTGTAGGAAGCACAGTATTTTTGTTCTGAGCAAGCTCACTGTTCGGACCCCATAGGAAACACAGTAGAGTAGACGAGTGCTCTTTTCTCTAAAGCAGAGTGTGTTTCTTGGAAGGCGAGCTCGCGTTTTTTTCCCAGTCTTAAATGGACTTGAGTCACATGCAGTTTTTGGTCCTACGAGCACGAGTTGTTTTCTGGTAAGAAGAGTCACTATTGTGCTCCAAATGCCATACTCAGTGCAAATAGCACTCGCGTCTGTTCCCAGCAAGTACAGTGTATTGGACTGAAGAGGAGCTACTGTTCTTGTCAGTTTCCTAAGCAGAATTGAACTAGATATGGCCGTGTGTGTAGGAATCATAGTTTTTTTGTTCTGAGCAAGCTCACTGTTTGGACCCCATAGGAAACACAGTAGAGTAGAAGAGTGCTCTTTTCTCATAAGCAGAGTGTGTTTCTTGTAAGGCGAGCTAGCGTTTGTTTCCCAGTCCTAAATGGAGTTGAATCACATGCCGTTTCTGGTCCTACGAGCAAGATTTGTTTTCTGGTAAGAAGAGTCACTATTGTGCTGCCATTGCCATACACAGGACAAATAGCACTGTTGTCTGTTCCCAGCAAGTACAGTGTATTGGACTGTAGAGTATCTACTGTTCTTGTAGGTTCCTAAGCAGAATTGAACTAGGTATGGCGGTGTGTGTAGGAAGCACAGTTTTTTTGTTCTAAGCAAGCTCACTTTTCGGACCCCATAGGAAACACAGTAGAGTAGAAGAGTGTTCTTTTCTCAAAAGCAGAGTGTGTTTCTTGTAAGGCGAGCTAACGTTTGTTTCCTAGTCCTAAATGAAGTTCAATCACATGCAGTTTCTGGTCCTACGAGCAAGAGTTGTTTTCTGGTAAGGAAAGTTACTATTGCGATTCCATTGCCACACAGTGCAAATAGCACTCGCGTCTGTTCCCAGCAAGTACAGTGTATTGGACTGAATAGGAGCTACTGTTCTTGTAAGTTTCCTAATCAGAGTAGAACTAGATATGTTCCGTGTGTGTAGGAAGCACAGTTCTTTTGTTCTGTGCAAGCTCACTGTTTGGACCCCATAGGAAACACAGTAGAGTAGACGTGTGCTCTTTTCTCAAAAGCAGAATGTGTTTCTTGTAAAGCAAGCTAGCGTTTGTTTCCCAGTCCTAAATGGAGTTGAGTCACATGCAGTTTTTGGTCCTGCGAGCAAGAGTTGTTTTCTGGTAAGAAGAGTCAGTATTGCTCTCCAATTGCCACACACAGTGCAAATAGCACTCGCGTCTGTTCCCAGCAAGTACAGTGTATTGGACTGAAGAGGAGCTACTGTTCTTGTCAGTTTACTAAGCAGAGTTGAACTAGATATGGTCCGTGTTTGTAGGAAGCACAGTTGTTTTTTCTGAGCAAGCCCACTGTTCGGACCCGATAGGAAACACAGTAGAGTAGAAGAGTGCTCTTTTCTCAAAAGCAGAGTGTGTTTCTTGTAAGGCGAGCTAGCGTTTGTTTCCTAGTCCTAAATGGATTTAATCACATGCAGTTTCCGGTCCTATGAGCAAGAGTTGTTTTCTGGTAAGGAAAGTTACTATTGCGCACCCGGCCATACACAGTGCAAATAGCACTCGCGTCTGTTCCCAGGAAGTACAGTGTATTGGACTGAATAGGAGCTACTGTTCTTTTCAGTTTCCTAAGCAGAGTTGAACTAGATATGGTCCGTGTGTGTAGGAAGCACAGTTCTTTTGTTCTGAGCAGGCTCACTGTTCGGACCATACAGGAAACACAGTAGAGTAGAAGAGTGCTCTTTTCTCAAAAGCAGAGTATGTTTCTTGTAAGGCGAGCTAGGCTTTGTTTCCCAGTCCTAAATGGAGTTGAATCACATGCAGTTTCTGGACCTATGAGCAAGAGTTGTTTTCTGGTATGGAGAGTCACTATTGCGCTCCCATTGTCATACAAAGAGCAAATAGCGCTGACTTCTGTTCCCAGCATGTACAGTGTATAGGACTGAAGAGGATCTACTGTTCTTCTCATTTTCATAAGCAGAATTGAACTGGATATGTCCCGTGTGTGTAGGAAGCACAATTCTTTTGTTCTGACCAAGCCCACTCTTCTAGCCCTATAGGAAACACAGTAGAGTAGAAGAGTGCTCTTTTCTCAAAAGCAGAGTGTGTTTCTTGTAAGGCGAGCTAGCGTTTGTTTCCCAGTCCTAACTGGAGTTGAATCACATGCACTTTCTGGTCCTACGAGTAGAGTTATATTTTGGTAAGAAGAGTCACTATTGTGCTCCCATTGCCATATACAGTACAAATAACACTTGCATCTGTTCCAATCAAGTACAGTGTATTGAACTGAAGAGGAGCTACTGTTCTAGTCAGTTTCCGATGCAGAGTTGAACTAGATATGTGACGTGTGTGTAGGAAGCACAGTTCTTTTTTTCTGAGCAAGCTCACTGTTCTGGCCCTATAGGAAACACAGTAGATTAGAAGAGTACTCTTTTCTCAAAAGCAGAGTGTGTTTCTTGTAAGGCGAGCTAGCATTTGTTTCCCAGTCCTAAATGGACTTGAATCACATGCAGTTTCTGGTCCTACAAGCAAGAGTTTTTTCTGGTAAGAAGAGTCACTATTGTGCTCCCATTGTCATACACAGGGCAAATAGCCCTGGCATTTGTTCCCAGCATGTACAGTGTATTGGACTGAAGAGGATCTACTGTTCTTGTCAGTTTCCTAAGCAGAGTTGAACTAGATATGGCCCGTGTGTGTATGAAGCACATTTCTTTTGTTCTGAGCAATCTCACTGTTATGGCCCTATAGGAAACACAGAGGAGTAGAAGAGTCATCTTTTCTCAAAAGCAGAGTGTGTTTCTTGTAAGGTGAGCTAGTGTTTGTTTCCCAGTCCTAAATGGAGTTGAATCACATGCAGTTTTTGGTCCTATGCGCAAGAGTTGTTTTCTGGTAAGGAAAGTCACTATTGCGCTCCGATTGCCATACACAGTACAAATAGCACTTGTGTGTGTTCCAATCAAGTACAGTGTATTGGACTGAAGAGGAGCTACTGTACTTGTCAGTTTCCTAAGCAGAGTTGAACTACATATGGCCCGTGTGTATAGGAAGCACAGTTCTTTTTTTCTGAGTAAGCTCACTGTTCGGACCCCATAGGAAACACAGTAGAGTAGAAGAGTGCTCTTTTCTCAAAAGCAGAGTGTGTTTCTTGTAAGGCGAGCTAGCGTTTGCTTCCCAGACCTAAATGGAGTTGAATCCCATGCAGTTTCTGGTCCTACGAGCAAGAGTTGTTTTCTGGTAAGAAGAGTCACTATTGCGCTCCCATTGTCATACACAGGGCAAATATCTCTGGCGTCTTTTCCCAGCATGTACAGTGTATTGTGCTGAAGAGGATCTACTGTTCTTGTCAGTTTCTGATACAGAGTTGAACTAGATATGGCCCGTGTGTATGAAGCACATTTCTTTTGTTCTGAGCAAGCTTACTGTTCTGGCCCTATAGGAAACACAGTAGAGAAGAAGAGTCATCTTTTCTTAAAAGCAGAGTGTGTTTCTTGTAAGGCAAGCTAGCGTTTGTTTCCTAGTCATAAATGGAGTTGAATCACATGCAGTTTCTGGTCCTAGGAGCAAGAGTTGTTTTGTGGTAAGAAGAGTCACTATTGCGCTCCCATTGTCATACACAGTGCAAATAGCACTGGTGTCTGTTAACAGCAAGTACAGTGTATTGTACTGAAGGGGATCTACTGTTCTTGTCAGTTTCCTAAGCATAATTGAACTAGATATGGCCTGTGTGTGTAGGAAGCACAGTTTTTTTGTTCTGAGCAAGCTCACTTTTCGGACCCCATAGAAAACACAGTAGAGTAGAAGTGTGCCCTTTTCTCAAAAGCAGAGCTTGTTTCTTGTAAGGCAAGCTAGCGTTTGTTTCCCAGTCCTAAGTGGAGTTGAATCACATGCAGTTTCTGGTCCTCAGAGCCATAGTTGTTTTCTGGTAAGAAGAGTCACTATTGTGCTCCCATTGCTGCACACAGTGCAAATAGCACTCGCGTCTGTTCCCAGCAAGTACAGTGTATTGGACTGAAGAGGAGCTACTGTTCTTGTCAGTTTCCTAAGCAGAGTTGAACTAGATATGGCCCGTGTGTGTAGGAAGCACAGTTCTTTTGTTCTGAGCAAGCTCACTGTTCTGGCCCTATAGAAAACACAGTAGAGTAGAAGTGTGCCCTTTTCTCAAAAGCAGAGCTTGTTTCTTGTAAGGCGAGCTAGTGTTTGTTTCCCAGTCCTAAGTGGAGTTGAATCACGTGCAGTTTCTGGTCCTACGAGAAAGAGATGTTTTCTGGTAAAAAGAGTCACTATTGCGCTCCCAATGCCATACACAGTGCAAATAGCACTCGCGTCTGTTCCCAGCAAGTACAGTGTATTGGACTGAAGGGGATCTACTGTTTTTGTCAGTTTCCTAAGCAGAGTTGAACTAGATATGGCCCGTGTGTGTAGGAAGCACAGTTCTTTTGTTCTGAGCAAGCTCACTGTTCTGGTCCTATAGGAAACACAGTAGAGTAGAAGAGTGCTCTTTTCTCAAAAGCAGAGTGTGTTTCTTGTAAGGCGAGCTAGCGTTTGTTTCCCAGTCCTAAATGGAGTTGAATCACATGCAGTTTTTGGTCCTATGCGCAAGAGTTGTTTTCTGGTAAGGAAAGTCACTATTGCGCTCCTATTGTCATACACAGTACAAATAGCACTTGCGTCTGTTCCAATCAAGTACAGTGTATTGGACTGAGGAGGAGCTACTGTTCTTGTCAGTTTCCTAAATAGAGTTGAACTACATATGGCCCGTGTGTATAGGAAGCACAGTTCTTTTGTTCTGAGCAAGCTCACTGTTCGGCCCCCATAGGAAACACAGTAGAGTAGAAGAGTCATCTTTTCTTAAAAGCAGAGTGTGTTTCTTGTAAGGCAAGCTAGCGTTTGTTTCCTAGGCGTAAATGGAGTTGAATCCCATGCAGTTTCTGGTCCTAGGAGCAAGAGTTGTTTTGTGGTAAGAAGAGTCACTATTGTGCTCCCATTGTCATACACAGTGCAAATAGCACTGGTGTCTGTTCCCAGCAAGTACAGTGTATTGTACTGAAGGGGATCTACTGTTCTTGTCAGTACAGTGTATTGGACTATAGAGGAGCTACTGTTCTTGTCAGTTTCCTAAGCAGAGTTGAACTAGATCAGGCCCGTGTGTGTAGGAAGCACAGTTCTTTTGTTCTGAGCAAGCTCACTGTTCTAACCCCATAGGAAACAAAGTAGAGAGAAGAGTGTTCTTTTCTCAAAAGCAGAGTGTGTTACTTGTAAGGCGAGCCACCGTTTGTTTCCCAGTTTTAAATGGAGTTGAAATACACATGCAGTTTCTGGTCCTATGAGCAAGAGTTGTTTTCTGGTTAGAAGAGTCACTGTTGCGCTCCCATTGTCATACACAGTGCAAATAGCACTGGCATCTGTTCCCAGCATGTACAGTGTATTGGACTGAAGAGGAGCTACTGTTCTAGTCAGGTTCCTAAGCAGAGTTGAACTAGATATGGCCAGTGTGTGTAGGAAGCACAGTTCTTTTGTTCTCAGAAAGCTCACTGTTTGGACCCCATAAAAAACACAGTAGAGTAGAAGAGTGCTCTTTTCTCTAAAGCAGAGTGTGTTTCTTGTAAGGCGAGCTAGCGTTTGTTTCCCAGTCCTAAATGGAGTTGAATCACTTGCAGTTTCTGGTCCTACGAGCAAGAGTTGTTTTTTGGTAAGAAGAGTCACTATTGTGCTCCCATTGTCATACACAGTGCAAATAGCCCTCGCGTCTGTTTCCAGCAAGTACAGTGTATTGGACTGAAGAGGAGCTACAGTTTTGGTCAGTTTCCTAAGCAGAGTTGATCTAGATGTGACCTGTGTGTGTAGGAAGCACAGTTCTTTTGTTCTGAGCAAGCTCACTTTTTGGACCCCATAGGAAACACAATAGAGTAGATGTGTGCCCTATTCTCAAAAGCAGAGCATGTTTCTTGTAAGGCGAGCTAGCGTTTGTTTCACAGTCCTAAGTGGATGGAATCTAATGCAGTTTCTGGTCCTACGAGCAAGAGTTGTTTTCTTGTAAGAAGAGACACTATTGTGCTCCAATTGCCTTACACAGTGCAAGTAGCACTCGCGTCTTTTTCCCAGTAAGTACAGTGTATTGGACTGAAGAGGAGCTACTGTTCTCGTCAGTTTCCTAAGCAGAGTTGAACTAGATATGGCCCGTGTGTAGGAAGCACAGATCATTTGTTCTGAGCAAGCTCACTGTTCAGACCCCATAGGAAACACAGTAGAGTAGAAGAGTACTCTTTTCTCAAAAGCAGAGTGTGTTTCTTGTAAGGCGAGCTAGCTTTGGTTTCCCAGTCATAAATGAATTTGAATCACATGCAGTTTCTGGTCCTACGAGTAGAGTTGTTTTTTGGTAAGAAAAGTCACTATTGCACTCCCATTGCCATACACAGTGCAAATAGCACTTGTGTCTGTTCCAATCAAGTACAGTGTATTGGAATGAAGAGGAGATACTGTTCTTGTCAGTTTCCTGAGCAGAGTTGAACTAGATATGGCCCGTGTGTATAGGAAGCACAGCTCTTTTGTTCTGAGCAAGCGCACTTTCTGGCCATATAGGAAACACAGTAGAGTAGAAGAGTGCTCTTTTCTCAAAAGCAGAGTGTGTTTCTTGTAAGGCGAGCTAGCTTTTGTTTCCCAGTCCTAAATGGAGTTGAATCCCATGCAATTTCAGGTCCTACAAGCAAGAGTTGTTTTCTGGTAAGAAGAGTCACTATTGCCCTCCCACTGTCATACACAGGGCAAATAGAACTGGCGTCTGTTCCCAGCATGTACAGTGTATTGGACTGAGGAGGATCTACTGTTCTTGTCCGTTTCCGATGCAGAGTTGAACTAGATATGTGACGTGTGTGTAGGAAGCACAGTTCTTTTTTTCTGAGCAAGCTCACTGTTCTGGCCCTATAGGAAACACAGTAGAGTAGAAGAGTACTCTTTTCTCAAAAGCAGAGTGTGTTTCTTGTAAGTCAAGCTAGCGTTTGTTTCCCAGTCCTAAATGAACTTGAATCACATGCAGTTTCTGGTCCTACAAGCAAGAGTTTTTTCTGGTAAGAAGAGTCACTATTGCGCTCCCATTGTCATACACAGGGCAAATAGCACTGGCATTTGTTCCCAGCATGTACAGTGTATTGGACTGAAGAGGATCTACTGTTCTTGTCAGTTTCCTTAGCAGAATTCAACTAGATAGGGCCATGTGTGCAGGAAGTACAGTTCTTTTGTTCTGAGCAAGCTCACTGTTCGGACCCCATAGGAAATACAGTAGAGTAGAAGAGTGCTCTTTTCTCAAAAGCAGAGTGTGTTTCTTGTAAGTCGAGCTAGTGTTTTTTTCCCAGTCCTAAATGGAGTTGAATCACATGCAGTTTTTGGTCCTACGCGCAAGAGTTGTTTTCTGGTAAGGAAAGTCACTATTGCGCTCCCATTGCCAAACACAGTGCAAATAGCACTCGCATCTCTTCCCAGCAATTACAGTGTATTGGACTGAAGAGTAGCTACTGTTCTTGTCAATTTCCTAAGCAGAATTGAACTGGATATGGCCATTTGTGTAGGAAGCACAGTTCTTTTGTTCTGAGCAAGCTCACTGTTTGGACAACATAGGAAACACAGTAGAGTAGAAGAGTGCTCTTTTCTCAAAAGCAGAGTGTGTTTCTTGTAAGGCGAGCTAATGTTTGTTTCCCAGTCCTAAAAGGAGTTGAATGACATGCAGTTTTTGGTCCTACGAGCAAGAGTTGTTTTCTGGTAAGAAGAGTCACTATTGCCCTCTCATTGTCATACACAGGGCAAATAGCACTGGCGTCTGTTCACAGCATGTACAGTGTATTGGACTGAAGAGGATCTACTGTTCTTGTCAGTTTCCTAAGCAGAATTGAACTAGATATGGCCATGTGTGTAGGAAGCAAGGTTCTTTTGTTCCGAGCAATCTCACTGTTCTGGCCCTATAGGAAACACAGTAGAGTAGAAGAGTGCTCTTTTCTCAAAAGCAGAGTGTGTTTCTTGTAAGGTGAGCTAGCGTTTGTTTCCCACCCCTAAATGGAGTTTAATCACATGCAGTTTTTGGTCATACGCGCAAGAGTTGTTTTCTGGAAAGGAAAGTCACTATTGTGCTCCCTTTGCCATACACAGCACAAATAGCACTCACGTCTGTTCCCAGCAAGTACAGAGTATTGGACTGAATAGGAGCTACTGTTGTTGTCAGTTTCCTAAGCAGAGTTGAACTAGATATGGCCCGTGTGTATAGGAAGCACAGCTCTTTTGTTCTGAGCTACCTCACTGTGCGGACCCCATAGGAAACTCAGTGCTCTTTTCTCAAAAGCAGAGTGTGTTTCTTGTAAGGCGAGATAGCGTTTGCATCCCAGACCTGAATGGAGTTGAATCACAAACAGTTTCTGGTCCTACAAGCAAGAGTAGTTTTCTGGTAAGAAGAGTCACTATTGCCCTCGCATTGTCATACACAGGGCAATTAGCACTGGCGTCTTTTCCCAGCATGTACAGCCTATTGGACTGAAGAGGAGCTACTGTTCTTGTCAGTTTACTATGCAGAGTTGAACTAGATATAGCCCGTGTGTGTAGGACGCACAGTTCTTTTGTTCTGAGCAAGCTCACTGTTCTGGCCCTATAGGAAACATAGTAGAGTAGAAGTGTACTCTTTTCTCAAAAGCAGAGTGTGTTTCTTGTAAGGCGAGCTAGCGTTTGTTTCCCAGTCCTAAATGGAGTTGAATCACATGCAATTTCTGGTCCTAATAGCAAGAGTTTTTTCTGGTAAGAAGAGTCAATATTGCGCTCCCATTGTCATACACAGGGCAAATAGCACTGGCATTTGTTCGCAGCATGTACATTTTATTGGACTGAAGAGGATCTACTGTTCTTGTTAGGTTCCTAAGCAGAGTTGAACTAGATATGGCCTGTGTGTGTATGAAGCACATTTCTTTTGTTCTGAGCAAGCTCACTGTTCTGGCCCTATAGGAAACACAGAGGAGTAGAAGAGTCATCTTTTCTCAAAAGCAGAGTGTGTTTCTTGTAAGGCAAGCTAGCGTTTGCTTCCCAGACCTAAATGGAGTTGAATCACATGCAGTTTCTGGTCCTACGAGCAAGAGTTGTTTTCTGGTAAGAATAGTCACTATTGAGCTCCCATTGTCATACACAGTGCAAATAGCCCTGGCGTCTGTTCCCAGCAAGTACAGTGTACTGGACTGAAGGGGATCTACTGTTCTTGTCAGTTTCCTAAGCATAATTGAACTAGATTTGGCCCGTGTGTTTAGGAAGCACAGTTCTTTTGTTCTGAGCAAGCTCACTGTTCGGACGCCATAGGAAACACAGTAGAGTAGAAGTGTGCCCTATTCTCAAAAGCAGAGCTTGTTTCTTGTAAGGCAAGCTAGCGTTTGTTTCCCAGTCCTAAGTGGAGTTGAATCACATGCAGTTTCTGGTCCTAAGAGGCAGAGGTGTTTTCTGGTAGGAAGAGTCACTATTGTGCTCCCATTGCTGTACACAGTGCAAATAGCACTCACGTCAGTTCCCAGCAAGTACAGTGTATTGGACTGAAGAAGAGCTACTGTTCTCTTTAGTTTCCTAAGGAGAGTTGAACTAGATATGGCCCGTGTGTGTAGGAAACACTGTTCTTTTGTTCTGAGCAAGCTCACTGTTCTGGCCCTATAGGAAACACAGTAGAGTAGAAGAGTGCTCTTTTCTCAAAAGCAGAGTGTGTTTCTTGTAAGGCGAGCTAGCGTTTGTTTCCCAGTCCTAAATGGAGTTGAATCACATGCAGTTTTTGGTCCTACGAGCAAGAGTTGTTTTCTGGTAAGGAAAGTCATTATTGTGCTCCCATTGACATTCACAGTGCAAATAGCACTCGCGTATGTTCCCAGCAAGTACAGTGTATTGGACTGAAGAGGAGCTACTGTTCTTGACAGTTTCCTAAGCAGAGTTGAACTACATATGGCCCGTGTGTGTAGGAAGCACAGTTCTTTTGTTCTGAGCAAGCTCACTGTTCGGACCCCATAGAAAACACAGTAGAGTAGAAGAGTGCTCTTTTCTCAAAAGCAGAGTGTGTTTCTTGTAAGGCGAGCTAGCTTTTGCTTCCCAGACTTAATGGAGTTGAATCACATGCAGTTTCTGGTCCTACGAGCAAGAGTTGTTTTCTGGTAAGAAGAGTCACTATTGCGCTCCCATTGTCATACACAGGGCAAATAGCACAGGCGTCTGTTCTCAGCATGTACAGTGTATTGGACTGAAGAGGATCTACTGTTCTTGTCAGTTTCCTAAGCAGAGTTGAACTAGATATGGCCCGTGTGTGTAGTAAGCACAGTTCTTTTGTTCTGAGCAAGATCACCGCTCTGGCCCTATAGAAAACACAGTAGAGTACAAGAGTACTCTTTTCTCAAAAGCAGAGTGTGTTTCTTGTAAGGCGAGCTAGCGTTTGTTTCCCAGTCCTAAATGGATTTGAATCACATGCAGATTCTGGTACTACAAGCAAGAGTTTTTTTTGGTAAGAAGAGTCACTATTGCGATCCCATTGTCATACTCAGGGCAAATAGCACTGGCATTTGTTCCCAGCATGTACAGTGTATTGGACTGAAGATGATCTGCTGTTCTTGTCAGGTTCCTAAGCAGAGGTGAACTAGATATGGCCCGTGTGTGTATGAAGCACATTTCTTTTGTTCTGAGCAAGCTCACTGTTATGGCCCTATAGGAAACACAGAGGAGTAGAAGAGTGCTCTTTTCTCAAAAGCAGAGTGTGTTTCTTGTAAGGCAAGCTAGCGTTTGCTTTCCAGACCTAAATGGAGTTGAATCACATGCAGTTTCTGGTCCTACGAGCAAGAGTTGTTTTCTGGTAAGAATAGATACTATTGAGCTCCCATTGTCATACACGGTGCAAATAGCACTGGCGTCTGTTCCCAGCAAGTACAGTGTATTGGACTGAAGAGGATCTACTGTTCTTGTCAGTTTTCTAAGCAGAATTGAACTAGATATGGCCTGCGTGTGTAGGAAGCACAGTTCTTTTGTTCTGAGCAAGCTCACTGTTTGGACCCCATAGGAAACACAGTAGAGTAGATGTGTGCCCTATTCTCAAAAGCAGAGCGTGTTTCTTGTAAGGCGAGCTAGCGTTTGTTTCCCAGTCCTAATTGGATTGAAACAAATGCAGTTTCTTGTCCTAAGAGCAAGAGTTGTTTTCTAGAAGAAGAGTCACTATTGTGCTCCCATTGCCATACACAGTACAAATAGCACTCGCGTCTGTTTCCAGCAAGTACAGTATATTGGTCTTAAGAGGAGCTACTGTTCTTGTCAGTTTCCTAAGCAGAGTTTTACTAGATATGACCCATGTGTAGGAAGCACAGTTCTTTTGTTCTGAGCAAGCTCACTGTTTGGAACCCACAGGAAACACAGTAGAGTAGATGTGTGCCCTATTCTCAAAAGCAGAGTGTGTTTCTTGTAAGGCGAGGTGGCGTTGTTTCCCAATCCAAAACGGAGTGAATCACATGCAGTTTCTGGTCCTATGGGCAAGAGTTGTTTTCTGGTAAGAAGAGACACTATTGCGCTCCCATTGCAATACACAGTACAAATAGGACTCGCGTCGTTTCCCAGCAAGTACAGTGTATTTGACTGAAGAGGAGCTACAGTTCTTGTCAGTTTCCTAAGCAGACTTGAACTAGATATGGCCCGTGTGTGCAGGAAGCACATTTCTTTTGTTCTGAGCAAGCTCACTGTTCTGGCCCTATAGGAAACACTGTAGAGTAGAAGAGTGCTCCTTTCTCAAAAGAAGAGTGTGTTTCTTGTAAGGCGAGCTAACGTTTGTTTCCCAGTCCTAAATGGATTTGAATCACGTGCAGTTTCTGGTCCTACAAGCAAGAGTATTTTTTGGTAAGAAGAGTCACTATTGTGCTACCGTTGTCATACACAGTGCAAATAGCACTGGCATTTGTTCCCAGCATGTACAGTGTATTGGACTGAAGAGGATCTATTGTTCTTGTCAGGTTCCTATGCAGAGTAGAACTAGATATGGCCCGTGTGTGTATGAAGCACATTTCTTTTGTTCTGAGCATACACACTGTTCTGGCCCTATAGGAAACACAGTAGAGTAGAAGAGTGCTCTTTTTTCAAAAGCAAAGTGTGTTTCTTGTAAGGCAAGCTAGCGTTTGTTTCCCAGTCCTAAATGGAGTTGAATCCCATGCAGTTTCTGGTCCTAGGAACAAGAGTTGTTTTGTGGTAAGAAGAGTCACTATTGCGCTCCCCTTGTCATACACAGTGCAAATAGCACTCCCGTCTGTTCCCAGCAAGTACAGTGTATTGGACTGAAGGGGATCTACTGTTCTTGTCAGTATCCTAAGCAGAATTGAACTCTATATGGCCCGTGTGTGTAGGAAGCACAGTTCTTTTGTTCTGAGCAAGCTCACTGTTCGGACCCCATAGGAAACACAGTAGTGTAGAAGTGTGCCCTTTTCTCAAAAGCAGAGCTTGTTTCTTGTAAGGCAAGCTAGCGTTTGTTTCCCAGTCCTAAGAGGAGTTGAATCAAATGCAGTTTTTGGTCATATGAGCAAGAGTTGTTTTCTGGTAAGAAGAGTCACTATTGTGCTCCAATTGCCATACACAGTGCAAATAGCACTCGCGTCTGTTCCCAGCAAGTACAGTGTATTCGACTGAAGAGGAGCTACTGTTCTTGTCAGTTTCCTATGCAGAATTGAACTAGATATGGCCCATGTCTAGGAAGTACAGTTCTTTTGTTCTGAGCAAGCTCACTGTTCTGGCCCTACAGGAAATACAGTAGAGTAGAAGAGTGCTCTTTTCTCAAAAGCAGAGTGTGTTTCTTGTAAGGCGAGCTAGCGTTTGTTTCCCAGTCCTAAATCGAGTTGAATCACATGCAGTTTCTGGTCCTACGAGCAAGAGTTGTTTTTGCTAAGAAGAGTCACTATTGTGCTACATTTGTCTTTCACAGTGCAAATAGCACTCGCGTCTGTTCCCAGCAAGTACAGTGTATTGGACTGAAGAGGAGCTACTCTTCTTGTCAGTTTCCTAAGCAGAGTTGAACAAGATATGGCCCGTGTGTGTAGGAAGCACAGTTCTTTTGTTCTCAGCAAGCTCAATGTTCTGGCACTATAGGAAACACTGTAGAGTAGAAGAGTGCTCCTTTCTAAAAAACAGAGTGTGTTTCATGTCAGGCGAGCTAGCGTTTGTTTCCCAGGCCAAAATGGAGCTGAATCACATGCAGTTTCTGGTCCTAGGAGCAAGAGTTGTTTTCTGGTAAGAAGAGTCACTATTATGCTCCCATTGTCATACACAGAGCAAATAGCACTGGCTTCTGTTCCCAGCATGTACAGTGTACTGGACTGAAGAGGATCTACTGTTCTTGTCAGGTTCCTAAGCAGAGTTAAACTAGATTGGCCCGTGTGTGTAGGAAGCACCGTTCTTTTGTTCTCAGAAAGCTCACTGTTCTTGCCCTATAGGAAACACAGTAGAGTAGAAGAGTGCTCTTTCCTCAAAAGCAGAGTGTGCTTCTAGTAAGGCGAGCTAGTGTTTGTTTCCCAGTACTAAATGGAGTTGGATCACATGCAGTTTCTGGTCCTAAGAGCAAGAGTTGTTTTCTGGTAAGAAGAGTCACTATTGTGCTCCCATTGCTGTTCACAGTGCGAATAGCACTCACGTCTGTTCCCAGCAATTACAGTGTATTGGACTGAAGAGGAGCTACTCTTCTTGTCAGTTTCCTAAGCAGAGTTGAACAAGATATGGCCCGTGTGTGTAGGAAGCACAGTTCTTTTGTTCTCAGCAAGCTCAATGTTCTGGCACTATAGGAAACACTGTAGAGTAGAAGAGTGCTCCTTTCTAAAAAACAGAGTGTGTTTCATGTCAGGCGAGCTAGCGTTTGTTTCCCAGTCCAAAATGGAGCTGAATCACATGCAGTTTCTGGTCCTAGGAGCAAGAGTTGTTTTCTGGTAAGAAGAGTCACTATTATGCTCCCATTGTCATACACAGAGCAAATAGCACTGGCTTCTGTTCCCAGCATGTACAGTGTACTGGACTGAAGAGGATCTACTGTTCTTGTCAGGTTCCTAATCAGAGTTAAACTAGATTGGCCCGTGTGTGTAGGAAGCACCGTTCTTTTGTTCTCAGAAAGCTCACTGTTCTTGCCCTATAGGAAACACAGTAGAGTAGAAGAGTGCTCTTTCCTCAAAAGCAGAGTGTGCTTCTAGTAAGGCGAGCTAGTGTTTGTTTCCCAGTACTAAATGGAGTTGGATCACATGCAGTTTCTGGTCCTAAGAGCAAGAGTTGTTTTCTGGTAAGAAGAGTCACTATTGTGCTCCCATTGCTGTTCACAGTGCGAATAGCACTCACGTCTGTTCCCAGCAATTACAGTGTATTGGACTGAAGAGGAGCTACTGTTCTTGTCAGTTTCCTAAGCAGAGTTGAACTAGATATGGCCCGTGTGTGTAGGAAGCACAGTTCTTTTGTTCTGAGCAAGCTCACTCTTCTGGCCCTATAGGAAACACAGTGGAGTAGAAGAGTGCTCTTTTCTCAAAAGCAGAGTGTGTTTCTTGTAAGGCGAGCTAGCGTTTGTTTCCCAGTCCTAAATGGAGTTGAATCACATGCAGTTTCTGGTCCTACAAGCAAGAATTGTTTTCTGGTAAAAAGAGTCACTATTGCGCTCCCATTGTCATACACAGCACAAACAGCACTGGCCTCTGTTCCCAGCATGTACAGTGTATTGGACTGAAGAGGATCTACTGTTCTTGTCAGGTTCCTAAGCAGAGTTGAACTAGATATGGCCCATGTGTGTAGGAAGCACAGTTCTTTGTACTCAGCAAGCTCACTGTTCTGGCCCTGTAGGAAACACAGTAGAGTAGAAGAGTGCTCTTTCCTCAAAAGCAGAGTGTGTTTCTTGTAAGGCGAGCTAGCGTTTGTTTCCCAGTCCTAAATGGAGTTGAATCACATGCAGTTTCAGGTCCTACGAGCAAGAGTTGTTTTCTGGTAACGAAAGTCACTTTTGCGCTCCCATTGCCATACACAGTGCAAATAGCACTGGCGTCTGTTCCCAGCAAGTACAGTGTATTGAACTGAAGAGGAGCTACTGTTCTTGTCAGTTTCCAAAGCAGAGTTGAACTAGATATGACCCGTGTGTGTAGGAAGCACAGTTCTTTCGTTCTGTGCAAGCTCACTGTTTGGACCCCATAGGAAACACAGTAGAGTAGATGTGTGCCCTATTCTCAAAAGCAGAGTGTGTTTCTTGTAAGGTGAGCTAGCGTTTTACCCAATCCTAAATGGAGTTGAATCACATGCAGTTTCTGGTCCTACGAGCAAGAGTTGTTTTGTGGTAAGAAGAGTCACTATTGTGCTCTCATTGTCATACACAGGGCAAATAGCACTGGGGTCTGTTCCCAGTAAGTACAGTGTATTGGACTGAAGAGGATCTACTGTTCTTGTCAGTTTCCTAAGGAGAATTTAACTAGTAATGGCCCGTGTGTGTAGGAAGCACAGTTCTTTTGTTCTGAGCAAGCTCACTGTTCTGGCCCTATAAAAAACACAGTAGAGTAGAAAAGGGCTGTTTTCTCAAAAGCAGAGTGTGTTTCTTGTAAGGCGAGCTAGCGTCTGTTTCTCAGTCCTAAATGGAGATGATTCAAATGCAGTTTTTGGTCCTACAAGCAAGAGTTGTTTTCTGGTAAGAAGAGTCAGTATTGCGCTCCCATTGCCATACACAGTACATATAGCACTCGCGTTTGTTTAACGCAAGTACAGTGTATTAGTCTGAAGAGGAGCTACTGTTCTTTTCAGTTTCCTAAGCAGAGTTCAACTAGATATGGCCATGTGTAGGAAGCACAGTTCTTTTGTTCTGACCAAGCTCACTGTTCGAACCCCATAGGAAACACAGTAGAGTAGAAGAGTGCTCTTTTCTCAAAAGCAGAGTGTGTTTCTTGTAAGGCGAGCTAGCATTTGTTTCCCAGTCCTAAATGGAGTTGAAATACACATGCAGGTTCTGGTACTACGAGCAAGAGTTGTTTTCTGGTAAGAGGAGTCACTATTGCGTTCCCATTTTCATACAAAATGCAAATAGCACTGGCATCTGTTCCCAGCAAGTACAGTGTATTGGACTGAAGAGGATCTACTGTTCTTGTCAGTTTCCTGAGCAGAATTGAGCTAGATATGGCCATGTGTAGGAAGCACAGTTCTTTTGTTCTGAGCAAGCTCACTGTTCTGGCCCTATAGGAAACACATTAGAGTAGAAGAGTGCTGTTTTCTCAAAAGCAGAGTGTGTTTCTTGTAAGGCGAGCTAGCGTTTGTTTCCAAGTTCTAAATGGAGTTGAATCACATGCAGTTTTTGGTCCTACACACAAGAGTTGTTTTCTGGTAAGGAAAGTCACTATTGTGCTCCCATTGCCATACACAGTGCAAATAGCCCTCGCATCTGTTCCCAGCAAGTACAGTGTATTGGGCAGAAGAGGAGCTAATGTTCTTGTCATTTTCCTAAGCAGAGTTGAACTAGATATGGCCCGTGTGTGTAGGAAGCATAGTTCTTTTGTTTTGAGCAAGCTCACTGTTCGAACACCATAGGAAACACAGTAGAGTATAAGAGTGCTCTTTTCTCAAAAGCAGAGTGTGTTTCTTGTAAGGCGAGCTAGCATTTGTTTCCCAGTCCTAAATGGAGTTGAAATACACATGCAGTTTCTGGTCCTACGAGCAAGAGTTGTTTTCTGGTAAGAAGAGTCACTATTGCGCTCCCTTTGCCATACACAGTGCAAATAGCACTCGCGTCTGTTCCCAACAAGTACAGTGTATTGGACTGAAGAGGAGCTACTGTTCTTGTCAGTTTCCTAAGCAGAGTTGAACTAGATATGGCCCGTGTGTGTAGGAAGCACAGTTCTTTTGTTCTCAGCAAGCTCACTGTTCTGGCCCTACAGGAAACACAGTAGAGTAGAACAGTACTCTTTCCTCAAAAGCAGAGTGTGTTTCTAGTAAGGCGAGCTAGTGTTTGTTTCCCAGTCCTAAATGGAGTTGAATCACATGCAGTTTCTGGTCCTAAGAGCAAGAGTTGTTTTCTGGTAAGAAGAGTCACTATTGTGCTCCCATTGCTGTTCACAGTGCAAATAGCACTCGCGTCTGTTCCCGGCAAGTACAGTGTATTGGACTGAAGAGGATCTACTGTTCTTGTCAGTTTCCTAAGCAGAGTTGAACTAGATATGGCCCGTGTGTGTAGGAAGCACAGTTCTTTTGTTCTGAGCAAGCTCACTGTTCATGCGCTATAGGAAACACAGTAGAGTAGAAGAGTGCTCTTTTCCCAAAAGCAGAGTGTGTTTCTTGTAAGGCGAGCTAGCGTTTGTTTCCCAGTCCTAAATGGATTTGAATCACATGCAGTTTCTGGTCCTACAAGCAAGAGTTGTTTTCTGGTAAGAAGAGTCACTATTGCGCTCCCATTGTCATACACAGCACAAACAGCACTTGCCTCTGTTCCCAGCATGTACAGTGTATTGGACTGAAGAGGATCTACTGTTCTTGTCAGGTTCCTAAGCAGAGTTGAACTAGATATGGCCCATGTGTGTAGGAAGCACAGTTCTTTACTACTCAGCAAGCTCACTGTTCTGGCCCTGTAGGAAACACAGTAGAGTAGAAGAGTGCTCTTTCCTCAAAAGCAGAGTGTGTTTCTTGTAAGGCGAGCTAGCGTTTGTTTCCCAGTCCTAAATGGAGTTGAATCACATGCAGTTTCAGGTCCTACGAGCAAGAGTTGTTTTCTGGTAACGAAAGTCACTTTTGCGCTCCCATTGCCATACACAGTGCAAATAGCACTGGCGTCTGTTCCCAGCAAGTACAGTGTATTGAACTGAAGAGGAGCTACTGTTCTTGTCAGTTTCCAAAGCAGAGTTGAACTAGATATGACCCGTGTGTGTAGGAAGCACAGTTCTTTCGTTCTGTGCAAGCTCACTGTTTGGACCCCATAGGAAACACAGTAGAGTAGATGTGTGCCCTATTCTCAAAAGCAGAGTGTGTTTCTTGTAAGGCGAGCTAGCGTTTTACCCAATCCTAAATGGAGTTGAATCACATGCAGTTTCTGGTCCTACGAGCAAGAGTTGTTTTGTGGTAAGAAGAGTCACTATTGTGCTCTCATTGTCATACACAGGGCAAATAGCACTGGGGTCTGTTCCCAGTAAGTACAGTGTATTGGACTGAAGAGGATCTGCTGTTCTTGTCAGTTTCCTAAGGAGAATTTAACTAGTAATGGCCTGTGTGTGTAGGAAGCACAGTTCTTTTGTTCTGAGCAAGCTCACTGTTCTGGCCCTATAAAAAACACAGTAGAGTAGAAAAGGGCTCTTTTCTCAAAAGCAGAGTGTGTTTCTTGTAAGGCGAGCTAGCGTCTGTTTCTCAGTCCTAAATGGAGTTGAATCACATTCAGTTTCTGGTCCTAAGAGCAAGAGTTGTTTTCTGGTAAGAAGAGTCACTATTGTGCTCCCATTGCTGTTCACAGTGCAAATAGCACTCGCGTCTGTTCCCAGCAAGTACAGTGTATTGGACTGAAGAGGATCTACTGTTCTTGTCAGTTTCCTAAGCAGAGTTGAACTAGATATGGCCCGTGTGTGTAGGAAGCACAGTTCTTTTGTTCTGAGCAAGCTCACTGTTCATGCGCTATAGGAAACACAGTAGAGTAGAAGAGTGCTCTTTTCCCAAAAGCAGAGTGTGTTTCTTGTAAGGCGAGCTAGCGTTTGTTTCCCAGTCCTAAATGGATTTGAATCACATGCAGTTTCTGGTCCTACAAGCAAGAGTTGTTTTCTGGTAAGAAGAGTCACTATTGCGCTCCCATTGTCATACACAGCACAAACAGCACTTGCCTCTGTTCCCAGCATGTACAGTGTATTGGACTGAAGAGGATCTACTGTTCTTGTCAGGTTCCTAAGCAGAGTTGAACTAGATATGGCCCATGTGTGTAGGAAGCACAGTTCTTTAGTACTCAGCAAGCTCACTGTTCTGGCCCTGTAGGAAACACAGTAGAGTAGAAGAGTGCTCTTTCCTCAAAAGCAGAGTGTGTTTCTTTTAAGGCGAGCTAGCGTTTGTTTCCCAGTCCTAAATGGAGTTGAATCACATGCAGTTTCAGGTCCTACGAGCAAGAGTTGTTTTCTGGTAACGAAAGTCACTTTTGCGCTCCCATTGCCATACACAGTGCAAATAGCACTGGCGTCTGTTCCCAGCAAGTACAGTGTATTGAACTGAAGAGGAGCTACTGTTCTTGTCAGTTTCCAAAGCAGAGTTGAACTAGATATGACCCGTGTGTGTAGGAAGCACAGTTCTTTCGTTCTGTGCAAGCTCACTGTTTGGACCCCATAGGAAACACAGTAGAGTAGATGTGTGCCCTATTCTCAAAAGCAGAGTGTGTTTCTTGTAAGGCGAGCTAGCGTTTTACCCAATCCTAAATGGAGTTGAATCACATGCAGTTTCTGGTCCTACGAGCAAGAGTTGTTTTGTGGTAAGAAGAGTCACTATTGTGCTCTCATTGTCATACACAGGGCAAATAGCACTGGGGTCTGTTCCCAGTAAGTACAGTGTATTGGACTGAAGAGGATCTACTGTTCTTGTCAGTTTCCTAAGGAGAATTTAACTAGTAATGGCCCGTGTGTGTAGGAAGCACAGTTCTTTTGTTCTGAGCAAGCTCACTGTTCTGGCCCTATAAAAAACACAGTAGAGTAGAAAAGGGCTGTTTTCTCAAAAGCAGAGTGTGTTTCTTGTAAGGCGAGCTAGCGTCTGTTTCTCAGTCCTAAATGGAGATGATTCAAATGCAGTTTTTGGTCCTACGAGCAAGAGTTGTTTTCTGGTAAGAAGAGTCAGTATTGCGCTCCCATTGCCATACACAGTACATATAGCACTCGCGTTTGTTTAACGCAAGTACAGTGTATTAGTCTGAAGAGGAGCTACTGTTCTTGTCAGTTTCCTAAGCAGAGTTCAACTAGATATGGCCATGTGTAGGAAGCACAGTTCTTTTGTTCTGACCAAGCTCACTGTTCGAAGCCCATAGGAAACACAGTAGAGTAGAAGAGTGCTCTTTTCTCAAAAGCAGAGTGTGTTTCTTGTAAGGCGAGCTAGCATTTGTTTCCCAGTCCTAAATGGAGTTGAAATACACATGCAGGTTCTGGTACTACGAGCAAGAGTTGTTTTCTGGTAAGAGGAGTCACTATTGCGTTCCCATTTTCATACAAAATGCAAATAGCACTGGCGTATGTTCCCAGCAAGTACAGTGTATTGGACTGAAGAGGATCTACTGTTCTTGTCAGTTTCCTGAGCAGAATTGAGCTAGATATGGCCATGTGTAGGAAGCACAGTTCTTTTGTTCTGAGCAAGCTCACTGTTCTGGCCCTATAGGAAACACATTAGAGTAGAAGAGTGCTGTTTTCTCAAAAGCAGAGTGTGTTTCTTGTAAGGCGAGCTAGCGTTTGTTTCCAAGTTCTAAATGGAGTTGAATCACATGCAGTTTTTGGTCCTACACACAAGAGTTGTTTTCTGGTAAGGAAAGTCACTATTGTGCTCCCATTGCCATACACAGTGCAAATAGCCCTCGCATCTGTTCCCAGCAAGTACAGTGTATTGGGCAGAAGAGGAGCTAATGTTCTTGTCATTTTCCTAAGCAGAGTTGAACTAGATATGGCCCGTGTGTGTAGGAAGCATAGTTCTTTTGTTTTGAGCAAGCTCACTGTTCGAACACCATAGGAAACACAGTAGAGTATAAGAGTGCTCTTTTCTCAAAAGCAGAGTGTGTTTCTTGTAAGGCGAGCTAGCATTTGTTTCCCAGTCCTAAATGGAGTTGAAATACACATGCAGTTTCTGGTCCTACGAGCAAGAGTTGTTTTCTGGTAAGAAGAGTCACTATTGCACTCCCTTTGCCATACAGAGTGCAAATAGCACTCGCGTCTGTTCCCAACAAGTACAGTGTATTGGACTGAAGAGGAGCTACTGTTCTTGTCAGTTTCCTAAGCAGAGTTGAACTAGATATGGCCCGTGTGTGTAGGAAGCACAGTTCTTTTGTTCTCAGCAAGCTCACTGTTCTGGCCCTACAGGAAACACAGTAGAGTAGAACAGTACTCTTTCCTCAAAAGCAGAGTGTGTTTCTAGTAAGGCGAGCTAGTGTTTGTTTCCCAGTCCTAAATGGAGTTGAATCACATGCAGTTTCTGGTCCTAAGAGCAAGAGTTGTTTTCTGGTAAGAAGAGTCACTATTGTGCTCCCATTGCTGTTCACAGTGCAAATAGCACTCGCGTCTGTTCCCAGCAAGTACAGTGTATTGGACTGAAGAGGATCTACTGTTCTTGTCAGTTTCCTAAGCAGAGTTGAACTAGATATGGCCCGTGTGTGTTGGAAGCACAGTTCTTTTGTTCTGAGCAAGCTCACTGTTCATGCGCTATAGGAAACACAGTAGAGTAGAAGAGTGCTCTTTTCCCAAAAGCAGAGTGTGTTTCTTGTAAGGCGAGCTAGCGTTTGTTTCCCAGTCCTAAATGGATTTGAATCACATGCAGTTTCTGGTCCTACAAGCAAGAGTTGTTTTCTGGTAAGAAGAGTCACTATTGCGCTCCCATTGTCATACACAGCACAAACAGCACTTGCCTCTGTTCCCAGCATGTACAGTGTATTGGACTGAAGAGGATCTACTGTTCTTGTCAGGTTCCTAAGCAGAGTTGAACTAGATATGGCCCATGTGTGTAGGAAGCACAGTTCTTTAGTACTCAGCAAGCTCACTGTTCTGGCCCTGTAGGAAACACAGTAGAGTAGAAGAGTGCTCTTTCCTCAAAAGCAGAGTGTGTTTCTTGTAAGGCGAGCTAGCGTTTGTTTCCCAGTCCTAAATGGAGTTGAATCACATGCAGTTTCAGGTCCTACGAGCAAGAGTTGTTTTCTGGTAACGAAAGTCACTTTTGCGCTCCCATTGCCATACACAGTGCAAATAGCACTGGCGTCTGTTCCCAGCAAGTACAGTGTATTGAACTGAAGAGGAGCTACTGTTCTTGTCAGTTTCCAAAGCAGAGTTGAACTAGATATGACCCGTGTGTGTAGGAAGCACAGTTCTTTCGTTCTGTGCAAGCTCACTGTTTGGACCCCATAGGAAACACAGTAGAGTAGATGTGTGCCCTATTCTCAAAAGCAGAGTGTGTTTCTTGTAAGGCGAGCTAGCGTTTTACCCAATCCTAAATGGAGTTGAATCACATGCAGTTTCTGGTCCTACGAGCAAGAGTTGTTTTGTGGTAAGAAGAGTCACTATTGTGCTCTCATTGTCATACACAGGGCAAATAGCACTGGGGTCTGTTCCCAGTAAGTACAGTGTATTGGACTGAAGAGGATCTGCTGTTCTTGTCAGTTTCCTAAGGAGAATTTAACTAGTAATGGCCCGTGTGTGTAGGAAGCACAGTTCTTTTGTTCTGAGCAAGCTCACTGTTCTGGCCCTATAAAAAACACAGTAGAGTAGAAAAGGGCTCTTTTCTCAAAAGCAGAGTGTGTTTCTTGTAAGGCGAGCTAGCGTCTGTTTCTCAGTCCTAAATGGAGTTGAATCACATTCAGTTTCTGGTCCTAAGAGCAAGAGTTGTTTTCTGGTTAGAAGAGTCACTATTGTGCTCCCATTGCTGTTCACAGTGCAAATAGCACTCGCGTCTGTTCCCAGCAAGTACAGTGTATTGGACTGAAGAGGATCTACTGTTCTTGTCAGTTTCCTAAGCAGAGTTGAACTAGATATGGCCCGTGTGTGTAGGAAGCACAGTTCTTTTGTTCTGAGCAAGCTCACTGTTCATGCGCTATAGGAAACACAGTAGAGTAGAAGAGTGCTCTTTTCCCAAAAGCAGAGTGTGTTTCTTGTAAGGCGAGCTAGCGTTTGTTTCCCAGTCCTAAATGGATTTGAATCACATGCAGTTTCTGGTCCTACAAGCAAGAGTTGTTTTCTGGTAAGAAGAGTCACTATTGCGCTCCCATTGTCATACACAGCACAAACAGCACTTGCCTCTGTTCCCAGCATGTACAGTGTATTGGACTGAAGAGGATCTACTGTTCTTGTCAGTTTCCTAAGCAGAGTTGAACTAGATATGGCCCATGTGTGTAGGAAGCACAGTTCTTTAGTACTCAGCTAGCTCACTGTTCTGGCCCTGTAGGAAACACAGTAGAGTAGAAGAGTGCTCTTTCCTCAAAAGCAGAGTGTGTTTCTTTTAAGGCGAGCTAGCGTTTGTTTCCCAGTCCTAAATGGAGTTGAATCACATGCAGTTTCAGGTCCTACGAGCAAGAGTTGTTTTCTGGTAACGAAAGTCACTTTTGCGCTTCCATTGCCATACACAGTGCAAATAGCACTGGCGTCTGTTCCCAGCAAGTACAGTGTATTGAACTGAAGAGGAGCTACTGTTCTTGTCAGTTTCCAAAGCAGAGTTGAACTAGATATGACCCGTGTGTGTAGGAAGCACAGTTCTTTCGTTCTGTGCAAGCTCACTGTTTGGACCCCATAGGAAACACAGTAGAGTAGATGTGTGCCCTATTCTCAAAAGCAGAGTGTGTTTCTTGTAAGGCGAGCTAGCGTTTTACCCAATCCTAAATGGAGTTGAATCACATGCAGTTTCTGGTCCTACGAGCAAGAGTTGTTTTGTGGTAAGAAGAGTCACTATTGTGCTCTCATTGTCATACACAGGGCAAATAGCACTGGGGTCTGTTCCCAGTAAGTACAGTGTATTGGACTGAAGAGGATCTACTGTTCTTGTCAGTTTCCTAAGGAGAATTTAACTAGTAATGGCCCGTGTGTGTAGGAAGCACAGTTCTTTTGTTCTGAGCAAGCTCACTGTTCTGGCCCTATAAAAAACACAGTAGAGTAGAAAAGGGCTGTTTTCTCAAAAGCAGAGTGTGTTTCTTGTAAGGCGAGCTAGCGTCTGTTTCTCAGTCCTAAATGGAGATGATTCAAATGCAGTTTTTGGTCCTACGAGCAAGAGTTGTTTTCTGGTAAGAAGAGTCAGTATTGCGCTCCCATTGCCATACACAGTACATATAGCACTCGCGTTTGTTTAACGCAAGTACAGTGTATTAGTCTGAAGAGGAGCTACTGTTCTTGTCAGTTTCCTAAGCAGAGTTCAACTAGATATGGCCATGTGTAGGAAGCACAGTTCTTTTGTTCTGACCAAGCTCACTGTTCGAAGC
The DNA here is from genome assembly GCF_949786415.1 of Peromyscus eremicus. Classification (NCBI taxonomy): domain Eukaryota; kingdom Metazoa; phylum Chordata; class Mammalia; order Rodentia; family Cricetidae; genus Peromyscus; species Peromyscus eremicus. The sequence continues at coordinate 31,912 of NW_026737810.1, forward strand.
CCATAG
>NW_026737811.1:0-31851 GCF_949786415.1 Peromyscus eremicus
TGTGCTTCCTACACACACGGGGCATATCTAGTTCAACTCTGCTTAGGAAACTGACCAGAACAGTAGCTTCTCTTCAGTCCAATACACTGTACTTGCTGGGAACAGACGCGAGTGCTATTTGCACTGTGTATGGCAATGGGAGCGCAATAGTGACTCTTCTTAGCAGAAAACAACTCTTGCTCGTAGGACCAGAAACTGCATGGGATTCAACTCCGTTTAGGACTGGGAAACAAACGCTAGCTCGCCTTGCAAGAAACACACTCTGCTTTTGAGAAAACAGCACTCTTCTACTCTCCTGTGTTTCCTATAGGGCCAGAACAGTGAGCTTGCTCAGAACCAAAGAACTGTGCTTCCTACACACACGGGGCATATCTAGTTCAACTCTGCTTAGGAAACTGACCAGAACAGTAGCTTCTCTTCAGTCCAATACACTGTACTTGCTGGGAAGAGACGCGAGTGCTATTTGCACTGTGTATGGCAATGGGAGCGCAATAGTGACTCTTCTTAGCAGAAAACAACTCTTGCTCGTAGGACCACAAACTGCATGGGATTCTACTCCGTTTAGGACTGGGAAACAAACGCTAGCTCGCCTTGCAAGAAACACACTCTGCTTTTGAGAAAACAGCACTCTTCTACTCTCCTGTGTTTCCTATAGGGCCAGAACAGTGAGCTTGCTCAGAACAAAAGAACTGTGCTTCCTACACACACGGGGCATATCTAGTTCAACTCTGCTTAGGAAACTGACCAGAACAGTAGCTTCTCTTCAGTCCAATACACTGTACTTGCTGGGAACAGACGCGAGTGCTATTTGCACTGTGTATGGCAATGGGAGCGCAATAGTGACTCTTCTTAGCAGAAAACAACTCTTGCTCGTAGGACCAGAATCTGCATGGGATTCAACTCCGTTTAGGACTGGGAAGCAAACGCTAGCTCGCCTTGCAAGAAACACACTCTGCTTTTGAGAAAACAGCACTCTTCTACTCTCCTGTGTTTCCTATAGGGCCAGAACAGTGAGCTTGCTCAGAACAAAACAACTGTGCTTCCTACACACACGGGGCATATCTAGTTCAACTCTGCTTAGGAAACTGACAAGAACAGTAGCTTCTCTTCAGTCCAATACACTGTACTTGCTGGGAACAGACGCGAGTGCTATTTGCACTGTATGGCAATGGGAGCACAATAGTGACTCTTCTTAGCAGAAAACAACTCTTGCTCGTAGGACCAGAAACTGCATGGGATTCAACTCCGTTTAGGACTGGGAAACAAACGCTAGCTCGCCTTGCAAGAAACACACTCTGCTTTTGAGAAAACAGCACTCTTCTACTCTCCTGTGTTTCCTATAGGGCCAGAACAGTGAGCTTGCTCAGAACCAAAGAACTGTGCTTCCTACACACACGGGGCATATCTAGTTCAACTCTGCTTAGGAAACTGACCAGAACAGTAGCTTCTCTTCAGTCCAATACACTGTACTTGCTGGGAACAGACGCGAGTGCTATTTGCACTGTGTATGGCAATGGGAGCGCAATAGTGACTCTTCTTAGCAGAAAACAACTCTTGTTCGTAGGACCACAAACTGCATGGGATTCAACTCCGTTTAGGACTGGGAAACAAACGCTAGCTCGCCTTGCAAGAAACACACTCTGCTTTTGAGAAAACAGCACTCTTCTACTCTCCTGTGTTTCCTATAGGGCCAGAACAGTGAGCTTGCTCAGAACAAAAGAACTGTGCTTCCTACACACACGGGGCATATCTAGTTCAACTCTGCTTAGGAAACTGACCAGAACAGTAGCTTCTCTTCAGTCCAATACACTGTACTTGCTGGGAAGAGACGCGAGTGCTATTTGCACTGTGTATGGCAATGGGAGCGCAATAGTGACTCTTCTTAGCAGAAAACAACTCTTGCTCGTAGGACCAGAATCTGCATGGGATTCAACTCCGTTTAGGACTGGGAAACAAACGCTAGCTCGCCTTGCAAGAAACACACTCTGCTTTTGAGAAAACAGCACTCTTCTACTCTCCTGTGTTTCCTATAGGGCCAGAACAGTGAGCTTGCTCAGAACAAAACAACTGTGCTTCCTACACACACGGGGCATATCTAGTTCAACTCTGCTTAGGAAACTGACCAGAACAGTAGCTTCTCTTCAGTCCAATACACTGTACTTGCTGGGAACAGACGCGAGTGCTATTTGCACTGTGTATGGCAATGGGAGCGCAATAGTGACTCTTCTTAGCAGAAAACAACTCTTGCTCGTAGGACCAGAAACTGCATGGGATTCAACTCCGTTTAGGACTGGGAAACAAACGCTAGCTCGCCTTGCAAGAAACACACTCTGCTTTTGAGAAAACAGCACTCTTCTACTCTCCTGTGTTTCCTATAGGGCCAGAACAGTGAGCTTGCTCAGAACAAAAGAACTGTGCTTCCTACACACACGGGGCATATCTAGTTCAACTCTGCTTAGGAAACTGACCAGAACAGTAGCTTCTCTTCAGTCCAATACACTGTACTTGCTGGGAACAGACGCGAGTGCTATTTGCACTGTGTATGGCAATGGGAGCGCAATAGTGACTCTTCTTAGCAGAAAACAACTCTTGCTCGTAGGACCAGAAACTGCATGGGATTCTACTCCGTTTAGGACTGGGAAACAAACGCTAGCTCGCCTTGCAAGAAACACACTCTGCTTTTGAGAAAACAGCACTCTTCTACTCTCCTGTGTTTCCTATAGGGCCAGAACAGTGAGCTTGCTCAGAACAAATAAACTGTGCTTCTTACACACACGGGGCATATCTAGTTCAACTCTGCTTAGGAAACTGACCAGAACAGTAGCTTCTCTTCAGTCCAATACACTGTACTTGCTGGGAACAGACGCGAGTGCTATTTGCACTGTGTATGGCAATGGGAGCGCAATAGTGACTCTTCTTAGCAGAAAACAACTCTTGCTCGTAGGACCACAAACTGCATGGGATTCAACTCCGTTTAGGACTGGGAAACAAACGCTAGCTCGCCTTGCAAGAAACACACTCTGCTTTTGAGAAAACAGCACTCTTCTACTCTCCTGTGTTTCCTATAGGGCCAGAACAGTGAGCTTGCTCAGAACAAAAGAACTGTGCTTCCTACACACACGGGGCATATCTAGTTCAACTCTGCTTAGGAAACTGACCAGAACAGTAGCTTCTCTTCAGTCCAATACACTGTACTTGCTGGGAACAGACGCGAGTGCTATTTGCACTGTGTATGGCAATGGGAGCGCAATAGTGACTCTTCTTAGCAGAAAACAACTCTTGCTCGTAGGACCACAAACTGCATGGGATTCAACTCCGTTTAGGACTGGGAAACAAACGCTAGCTCGCCTTGCAAGAAACACACTCTGCTTTTGAGAAAACAGCACTCTTCTACTCTCCTGTGTTTCCTATAGGGCCAGAACAGTGAGCTTGCTCAGAACCAAAGAACTGTGCTTCCTACACACACGGGGCATATCTAGTTCAACTCTGCTTAGGAAACTGACCAGAACAGTAGCTTCTCTTCAGTCCAATACACTGTACTTGCTGGGAACAGACGCGAGTGCTATTTGCACTGTGTATGGCAATGGGAGCGCAATAGTGACTCTTCTTAGCAGAAAACAACTCTTGTTCGTAGGACCACAAACTGCATGGGATTCAACTCCGTTTAGGACTGGGAAACAAACGCTAGCTCGCCTTGCAAGAAACACACTCTGCTTTTGAGAAAACAGCACTCTTCTACTCTCCTGTGTTTCCTATAGGGCCAGAACAGTGAGCTTGCTCAGAACAAAAGAACTGTGCTTCCTACACACACGGGGCATATCTAGTTCAACTCTGCTTAGGAAACTGACCAGAACAGTAGCTTCTCTTCAGTCCAATACACTGTACTTGCTGGGAACAGACGCGAGTGCTATTTGCACTGTGTATGGCAATGGGAGCGCAATAGTGACTCTTCTTAGCAGAAAACAACTCTTGCTCGTAGGACCAGAATCTGCATGGGATTCAACTCCGTTTAGGACTGGGAAACAAACGCTAGCTCGCCTTGCAAGAAACACACTCTGCTTTTGAGAAAACAGCACTCTTCTACTCTCCTGTGTTTCCTATAGGGCCAGAACAGTGAGCTTGCTCAGAACAAAACAACTGTGCTTCCTACACACACGGGGCATATCTAGTTCAACTCTGCTTAGGAAACTGACCAGAACAGTAGCTTCTCTTCAGTCCAATACACTGTACTTGCTGGGAACAGACGCGAGTGCTATTTGCACTGTGTATGGCAATGGGAGCGCAATAGTGACTCTTCTAAGCAGAAAACAACTCTTGCTCGTAGGACCAGAAACTGCATGGGATTCAACTCCGTTTAGGACTGGGAAACAAACGCTAGCTCGCCTTGCAAGAAACACACTCTGCTTTTGAGAAAACAGCACTCTTCTACTCTCCTGTGTTTCCTATAGGGCCAGAACAGTGAGCTTGCTCAGAACAAAAGAACTGTGCTTCCTACACACACGGGGCATATCTAGTTCAACTCTGCTTAGGAAACTGACCAGAACAGTAGCTTCTCTTCAGTCCAATACACTGTACTTGCTGGGAACAGACGCGAGTGCTATTTGCACTGTGTATGGCAATGGGAGCGCAATAGTGACTCTTCTTAGCAGAAAACAACTCTTGCTCGTAGGACCACAAACTGCATGGGATTCAACTCCGTTTAGGACTGGGAAGCAAACGCTAGCTCGCCTTGCAAGAAACACACTCTGCTTTTGAGAAAACAGCACTCTTCTACTCTCCTGTGTTTCCTATAGGGCCAGAACAGTGAGCTTGCTCAGAACAAAAGAACTGTGCTTCCTACACACACGGGGCATATCTAGTTCAACTCTGCTTAGGAAACTGACCAGAACAGTAGCTTCTCTTCAGTCCAATACCCTGTACTTGCTGGGAACAGACGCGAGTGCTATTTGCACTGTGTATGGCAATGGGAGCGCAATAGTGACTCTTCTTAGCAGAAAACAACTCTTGCTCGTAGGACCAGAAACTGCATGGGATTCAACTCCGTTTAGGACTGGGAAACAAACGCTACCTCGCCTTGCAAGAAACACACTCTGCTTTTGAGAAAACAGCACTCTTCTACTCTCCTGTGTTTCCTATAGGGCCAGAACAGTGAGCTTGCTCAGAACAAAAAAACTGTGCTTCCTACACACACGGGGCATATCTAGTTCAACTCTGCTTAGGAAACTGACAAGAACAGTAGCTTCTCTTCAGTCCAATACACTGTACTTGCTGGGAACAGACGCGAGTGCTATTTGCACTGTGTATGGCAATGGGAGCGCAATAGTGACTCTTCTTAGCAGAAAACAACTCTTGCTCGTAGGACCAGAAACTGCATGGGATTCAACTCCGTTTAGGACTGGGAAACAAACGCTAGCTCGCCTTGCAAGAAACACACTCTGCTTTTGAGAAAACAGCACTCTTCTACTCTCCTGTGTTTCCTATAGGGCCAGAACAGTGAGCTTGCTCAGAACAAAAGAACTGTGCTTCCTACACACACGGGGCATATCTAGTTCAACTCTGCTTAGGAAACTGACCAGAACAGTAGCTTCTCTTCAGTCCAATACACTGTACTTGCTGGGAAGAGACGCGAGTGCTATTTGCACTGTGTATGGCAATGGGAGCGCAATAGTGACTCTTCTTAGCAGAAAACAACTCTTGCTCGTAGGACCAGAAACTGCATGGGATTCTACTCCGTTTAGGACTGGGAAACAAACGCTAGCTCGCCTTGCAAGAAACACACTCTGCTTTTGAGAAAACAGCACTCTTCTACTCTCCTGTGTTTCCTATAGGGCCAGAACAGTGAGCTTGCTCAGAACAAAAGAACTGTGCTTCCTACACACACGGGGCATATCTAGTTCAACTCTGCTTAGGAAACTGACCAGAACAGTAGCTTCTCTTCAGTCCAATACACTGTACTTGCTGGGAACAGACGCGAGTGCTATTTGCACTGTGTATGGCAATGGGAGCGCAATAGTGACTCTTCTTAGCAGAAAACAACTCTTGCTCGTAGGACCAGAATCTGCATGGGATTCAACTCCGTTTAGGACTGGGAAGCAAACGCTAGCTCGCCTTGCAAGAAACACACTCTGCTTTTGAGAAAACAGCACTCTTCTACTCTCCTGTGTTTCCTATAGGGCCAGAACAGTGAGCTTGCTCAGAACAAAACAACTGTGCTTCCTACACACACGGGGCATATCTAGTTCAACTCTGCTTAGGAAACTGACAAGAACAGTAGCTTCTCTTCAGTCCAATACACTGTACTTGCTGGGAACAGACGCGAGTGCTATTTGCACTGTGTATGGCAATGGGAGCACAATAGTGACTCTTCTTAGCAGAAAACAACTCTTGCTCGTAGGACCAGAAACTGCATGGGATTCAACTCCGTTTAGGACTGGGAAACAAACGCTAGCTCGCCTTGCAAGAAACACACTCTGCTTTTGAGAAAACAGCACTCTTCTACTCTCCTGTGTTTCCTATAGGGCCAGAACAGTGAGCTTGCTCAGAACCAAAGAACTGTGCTTCCTACACACACGGGGCATATCTAGTTCAACTCTGCTTAGGAAACTGACCAGAACAGTAGCTTCTCTTCAGTCCAATACACTGTACTTGCTGGGAACAGACGCGAGTGCTATTTGCACTGTGTATGGCAATGGGAGCGCAATAGTGACTCTTCTTAGCAGAAAACAACTCTTGTTCGTAGGACCACAAACTGCATGGGATTCAACTCCGTTTAGGACTGGGAAACAAACGCTAGCTCGCCTTGCAAGAAACACACTCTGCTTTTGAGAAAACAGCACTCTTCTACTCTCCTGTGTTTCCTATAGGGCCAGAACAGTGAGCTTGCTCAGAACAAAAGAACTGTGCTTCCTACACACACGGGGCATATCTAGTTCAACTCTGCTTAGGAAACTGACCAGAACAGTAGCTTCTCTTCAGTCCAATACACTGTACTTGCTGGGAACAGACGCGAGTGCTATTTGCACTGTGTATGGCAATGGGAGCGCAATAGTGACTCTTCTTAGCAGAAAACAACTCTTGCTCGTAGGACCAGAATCTGCATGGGATTCAACTCCGTTTAGGACTGGGAAACAAACGCTAGCTCGCCTTGCAAGAAACACACTCTGCTTTTGAGAAAACAGCACTCTTCTACTCTCCTGTGTTTCCTATAGGGCCAGAACAGTGAGCTTGCTCAGAACAAAACAACTGTGCTTCCTACACACACGGGGCATATCTAGTTCAACTCTGCTTAGGAAACTGACCAGAACAGTAGCTTCTCTTCAGTCCAATACACTGTACTTGCTGGGAACAGACGCGAGTGCTATTTGCACTGTGTATGGCAATGGGAGCGCAATAGTGACTCTTCTTAGCAGAAAACAACTCTTGCTCGTAGGACCACAAACTGCATGGGATTCAACTCCGTTTAGGACTGGGAAGCAAACGCTAGCTCGCCTTGCAAGAAACACACTCTGCTTTTGAGAAAACAGCACTCTTCTACTCTCCTGTGTTTCCTATAGGGCCAGAACAGTGAGCTTGCTCAGAACAAAAGAACTGTGCTTCCTACACACACGGGGCATATCTAGTTCAACTCTGCTTAGGAAACTGACCAGAACAGTAGCTTCTCTTCAGTCCAATACCCTGTACTTGCTGGGAACAGACGCGAGTGCTATTTGCACTGTGTATGGCAATGGGAGCGCAATAGTGACTCTTCTTAGCAGAAAACAACTCTTGCTCGTAGGACCAGAAACTGCATGGGATTCAACTCCGTTTAGGACTGGGAAACAAACGCTAGCTCGCCTTGCAAGAAACACACTCTGCTTTTGAGAAAACAGCACTCTTCTACTCTCCTGTGTTTCCTATAGGGCCAGAACAGTGAGCTTGCTCAGAACAAAAAAACTGTGCTTCCTACACACACGGGGCATATCTAGTTCAACTCTGCTTAGGAAACTGACCAGAACAGTAGCTTCTCTTCAGTCCAATACACTGTACTTGCTGGGAACAGACGCGAGTGCTATTTGCACTGTGTATGGCAATGGGAGCGCAATAGTGACTCTTCTTAGCAGAAAACAACTCTTGCTCGTAGGACCAGAAACTGCATGGGATTCAACTCCGTTTAGGACTGGGAAACAAACGCTAGCTCGCCTTGCAAGAAACACACTCTGCTTTTGAGAAAACAGCACTCTTCTACTCTCCTGTGTTTCCTATAGGGCCAGAACAGTGAGCTTGCTCAGAACAAAAGAACTGTGCTTCCTACACACACGGGGCATATCTAGTTCAACTCTGCTTAGGAAACTGACCAGAACAGTAGCTTCTCTTCAGTCCAATACACTGTACTTGCTGGGAAGAGACGCGAGTGCTATTTGCACTGTGTATGGCAATGGGAGCGCAATAGTGACTCTTCTTAGCAGAAAACAACTCTTGCTCGTAGGACCAGAAACTGCATGGGATTCTACTCCGTTTAGGACTGGGAAACAAACGCTAGCTCGCCTTGCAAGAAACACACTCTGCTTTTGAGAAAACAGCACTCTTCTACTCTCCTGTGTTTCCTATAGGGCCAGAACAGTGAGCTTGCTCAGAACCAAAGAACTGTGCTTCCTACACACACGGGGCATATCTAGTTCAACTCTGCTTAGGAAACTGACCAGAACAGTAGCTTCTCTTCAGTCCAATACACTGTACTTGCTGGGAACAGACGCGAGTGCTATTTGCACTGTGTATGGCAATGGGAGCGCAATAGTGACTCTTCTTAGCAGAAAACAACTCTTGCTCGTAGGACCAGAATCTGCATGGGATTCAACTCCGTTTAGGACTGGGAAGCAAACGCTAGCTCGCCTTGCAAGAAACACACTCTGCTTTTGAGAAAACAGCACTCTTCTACTCTCCTGTGTTTCCTATAGGGCCAGAACAGTGAGCTTGCTCAGAACAAAACAACTGTGCTTCCTACACACACGGGGCATATCTAGTTCAACTCTGCTTAGGAAACTGACAAGAACAGTAGCTTCTCTTCAGTCCAATACACTGTACTTGCTGGGAACAGACGCGAGTGCTATTTGCACTGTGTATGGCAATGGGAGCACAATAGTGACTCTTCTTAGCAGAAAACAACTCTTGCTCGTAGGACCAGAAACTGCATGGGATTCAACTCCGTTTAGGACTGGGAAACAAACGCTAGCTCGCCTTGCAAGAAACACACTCTGCTTTTGAGAAAACAGCACTCTTCTACTCTCCTGTGTTTCCTATAGGGCCAGAACAGTGAGCTTGCTCAGAACCAAAGAACTGTGCTTCCTACACACACGGGGCATATCTAGTTCAACTCTGCTTAGGAAACTGACCAGAACAGTAGCTTCTCTTCAGTCCAATACACTGTACTTGCTGGGAAGAGACGCGAGTGCTATTTGCACTGTGTATGGCAATGGGAGCGCAATAGTGACTCTTCTTAGCAGAAAACAACTCTTGTTCGTAGGACCACAAACTGCATGGGATTCAACTCCGTTTAGGACTGGGAAACAAACGCTAGCTCGCCTTGCAAGAAACACACTCTGCTTTTGAGAAAACAGCACTCTTCTACTCTCCTGTGTTTCCTATAGGGCCAGAACAGTGAGCTTGCTCAGAACAAAAGAACTGTGCTTCCTACACACACGGGGCATATCTAGTTCAACTCTGCTTAGGAAACTGACCAGAACAGTAGCTTCTCTTCAGTCCAATACACTGTACTTGCTGGGAACAGACGCGAGTGCTATTTGCACTGTGTATGGCAATGGGAGCGCAATAGTGACTCTTCTTAGCAGAAAACAACTCTTGCTCGTAGGACCAGAATCTGCATGGGATTCAACTCCGTTTAGGACTGGGAAACAAACGCTAGCTCGCCTTGCAAGAAACACACTCTGCTTTTGAGAAAACAGCACTCTTCTACTCTCCTGTGTTTCCTATAGGGCCAGAACAGTGAGCTTGCTCAGAACAAAACAACTGTGCTTCCTACACACACGGGGCATATCTAGTTCAACTCTGCTTAGGAAACTGACCAGAACAGTAGCTTCTCTTCAGTCCAATACACTGTACTTGCTGGGAAGAGACGCGAGTGCTATTTGCACTGTGTATGGCAATGGGAGCGCAATAGTGACTCTTCTTAGCAGAAAACAACTCTTGCTCGTAGGACCAGAAACTGCATGGGATTCAACTCCGTTTAGGACTGGGAAGCAAACGCTAGCTCGCCTTGCAAGAAACACACTCTGCTTTTGAGAAAACAGCACTCTTCTACTCTCCTGTGTTTCCTATAGGGCCAGAACAGTGAGCTTGCTCAGAACAAAAGAACTGTGCTTCCTACACACACGGGGCATATCTAGTTCAACTCTGCTTAGGAAACTGACCAGAACAGTAGCTTCTCTTCAGTCCAATACCCTGTACTTGCTGGGAACAGACGCGAGTGCTATTTGCACTGTGTATGGCAATGGGAGCGCAATAGTGACTCTTCTTAGCAGAAAACAACTCTTGCTCGTAGGACCAGAAACTGCATGGGATTCAACTCCGTTTAGGACTGGGAAACAAACGCTAGCTCGCCTTGCAAGAAACACACTCTGCTTTTGAGAAAACAGCACTCTTCTACTCTCCTGTGTTTCCTATAGGGCCAGAACAGTGAGCTTGCTCAGAACAAAAAAACTGTGCTTCCTACACACACGGGGCATATCTAGTTCAACTCTGCTTAGGAAACTGACCAGAACAGTAGCTTCTCTTCAGTCCAATACACTGTACTTGCTGGGAACAGACGCGAGTGCTATTTGCACTGTGTATGGCAATGGGAGCGCAATAGTGACTCTTCTTAGCAGAAAACAACTCTTGCTCGTAGGACCAGAAACTGCATGGGATTCAACTCCGTTTAGGACTGGGAAACAAACGCTAGCTCGCCTTGCAAGAAACACACTCTGCTTTTGAGAAAACAGCACTCTTCTACTCTCCTGTGTTTCCTATAGGGCCAGAACAGTGAGCTTGCTCAGAACAAAAGAACTGTGCTTCCTACACACACGGGGCATATCTAGTTCAACTCTGCTTAGGAAACTGACCAGAACAGTAGCTTCTCTTCAGTCCAATACACTGTACTTGCTGGGAAGAGACGCGAGTGCTATTTGCACTGTGTATGGCAATGGGAGCGCAATAGTGACTCTTCTTAGCAGAAAACAACTCTTGCTCGTAGGACCAGAAACTGCATGGGATTCTACTCCGTTTAGGACTGGGAAACAAACGCTAGCTCGCCTTGCAAGAAACACACTCTGCTTTTGAGAAAACAGCACTCTTCTACTCTCCTGTGTTTCCTATAGGGCCAGAACAGTGAGCTTGCTCAGAACAAAAGAACTGTGCTTCCTACACACACGGGGCATATCTAGTTCAACTCTGCTTAGGAAACTGACCAGAACAGTAGCTTCTCTTCAGTCCAATACACTGTACTTGCTGGGAACAGACGCGAGTGCTATTTGCACTGTGTATGGCAATGGGAGCGCAATAGTGACTCTTCTTAGCAGAAAACAACTCTTGTTCGTAGGACCACAAACTGCATGGGATTCAACTCCGTTTAGGACTGGGAAACAAACGCTAGCTCGCCTTGCAAGAAACACACTCTGCTTTTGAGAAAACAGCACTCTTCTACTCTCCTGTGTTTCCTATAGGGCCAGAACAGTGAGCTTGCTCAGAACAAAAGAACTGTGCTTCCTACACACACGGGGCATATCTAGTTCAACTCTGCTTAGGAAACTGACCAGAACAGTAGCTTCTCTTCAGTCCAATACACTGTACTTGCTGGGAACAGACGCGAGTGCTATTTGCACTGTGTATGGCAATGGGAGCGCAATAGTGACTCTTCTTAGCAGAAAACAACTCTTGCTCGTAGGACCAGAATCTGCATGGGATTCAACTCCGTTTAGGACTGGGAAACAAACGCTAGCTCGCCTTGCAAGAAACACACTCTGCTTTTGAGAAAACAGCACTCTTCTACTCTCCTGTGTTTCCTATAGGGCCAGAACAGTGAGCTTGCTCAGAACAAAAGAACTGTGCTTCCTACACACACGGGGCATATCTAGTTCAACTCTGCTTAGGAAACTGACCAGAACAGTAGCTTCTCTTCAGTCCAATACACTGTACTTGCTGGGAACAGACGCGAGTGCTATTTGCACTGTGTATGGCAATGGGAGCGCAATAGTGACTCTTCTTAGCAGAAAACAACTCTTGCTCGTAGGACCAGAAACTGCATGGGATTCAACTCCGTTTAGGACTGGGAAGCAAACGCTAGCTCGCCTTGCAAGAAACACACTCTGCTTTTGAGAAAACAGCACTCTTCTACTCTCCTGTGTTTCCTATAGGGCCAGAACAGTGAGCTTGCTCAGAACAAAAGAACTGTGCTTCCTACACACACGGGGCATATCTAGTTCAACTCTGCTTAGGAAACTGACCAGAACAGTAGCTTCTCTTCAGTCCAATACACTGTACTTGCTGGGAACAGACGCGAGTGCTATTTGCACTGTGTATGGCAATGGGAGCGCAATAGTGACTCTTCTTAGCAGAAAACAACTCTTGCTCGTAGGACCAGAAACTGCATGGGATTCAACTCCGTTTAGGACTGGGAAACAAACGCTAGCTCGCCTTGCAAGAAACACACTCTGCTTTTGAGAAAACAGCACTCTTCTACTCTCCTGTGTTTCCTATAGGGCCAGAACAGTGAGCTTGCTCAGAACAAAAGAACTGTGCTTCCTACACACACGGGGCATATCTAGTTCAACTCTGCTTAGGAAACTGACCAGAACAGTAGCTTCTCTTCAGTCCAATACACTGTACTTGCTGGGAACAGACGCGAGTGCTATTTGCACTGTGTATGGCAATGGGAGCGCAATAGTGACTCTTCTTAGCAGAAAACAACTCTTGCTCGTAGGACCAGAAACTGCATGGGATTCTACTCCGTTTAGGACTGGGAAACAAACGCTAGCTCGCCTTGCAAGAAACACACTCTGCTTTTGAGAAAACAGCACTCTTCTACTCTCCTGTGTTTCCTATAGGGCCAGAACAGTGAGCTTGCTCAGAACAAAAGAACTGTGCTTCCTACACACACGGGGCATATCTAGTTCAACTCTGCTTAGGAAACTGACCAGAACAGTAGCTTCTCTTCAGTCCAATACACTGTACTTGCTGGGAACAGACGCGAGTGCTATTTGCACTGTGTATGGCAATGGGAACGCAATAGTGACTCTTCTTAGCAGAAAACAACTCTTGCTCGTAGGACCAGAATCTGCATGGGATTCAACTCCGTTTAGGACTGGGAAGCAAACGCTAGCTCGCCTTGCAAGAAACACACTCTGCTTTTGAGAAAACAGCACTCTTCTACTCTCCTGTGTTTCCTATAGGGCCAGAACAGTGAGCTTGCTCAGAACAAAACAACTGTGCTTCCTACACACACGGGGCATATCTAGTTCAACTCTGCTTAGGAAACTGACAAGAACAGTAGCTTCTCTTCAGTCCAATACACTGTACTTGCTGGGAACAGACGCGAGTGCTATTTGCACTGTGTATGGCAATGGGAGCACAATAGTGACTCTTCTTAGCAGAAAACAACTCTTGCTCGTAGGACCAGAAACTGCATGGGATTCAACTCCGTTTAGGACTGGGAAACAAACGCTAGCTCGCCTTGCAAGAAACACACTCTGCTTTTGAGAAAACAGCACTCTTCTACTCTCCTGTGTTTCCTATAGGGCCAGAACAGTGAGCTTGCTCAGAACCAAAGAACTGTGCTTCCTACACACACGGGGCATATCTAGTTCAACTCTGCTTAGGAAACTGACCAGAACAGTAGCTTCTCTTCAGTCCAATACACTGTACTTGCTGGGAACAGACGCGAGTGCTATTTGCACTGTGTATGGCAATGGGAGCGCAATAGTGACTCTTCTTAGCAGAAAACAACTCTTGTTCGTAGGACCACAAACTGCATGGGATTCAACTCCGTTTAGGACTGGGAAACAAACGCTAGCTCGCCTTGCAAGAAACACACTCTGCTTTTGAGAAAACAGCACTCTTCTACTCTCCTGTGTTTCCTATAGGGCCAGAACAGTGAGCTTGCTCAGAACAAAAGAACTGTGCTTCCTACACACACGGGGCATATCTAGTTCAACTCTGCTTAGGAAACTGACCAGAACAGTAGCTTCTCTTCAGTCCAATACACTGTACTTGCTGGGAACAGACGCGAGTGCTATTTGCACTGTGTATGGCAATGGGAGCGCAATAGTGACTCTTCTTAGCAGAAAACAACTCTTGTTCGTAGGACCACAAACTGCATGGGATTCAACTCCGTTTAGGACTGGGAAACAAACGCTAGCTCGCCTTGCAAGAAACACACTCTGCTTTTGAGAAAACAGCACTCTTCTACTCTCCTGTGTTTCCTATAGGGCCAGAACAGTGAGCTTGCTCAGAACCAAAGAACTGTGCTTCCTACACACACGGGGCATATCTAGTTCAACTCTGCTTAGGAAACTGACCAGAACAGTAGCTTCTCTTCAGTCCAATACACTGTACTTGCTGGGAACAGACGCGAGTGCTATTTGCACTGTGTATGGCAATGGGAGCGCAATAGTGACTCTTCTTAGCAGAAAACAACTCTTGCTCGTAGGACCAGAATCTGCATGGGATTCAACTCCGTTTAGGACTGGGAAACAAACGCTAGCTCGCCTTGCAAGAAACACACTCTGCTTTTGAGAAAACAGCACTCTTCTACTCTCCTGTGTTTCCTATAGGGCCAGAACAGTGAGCTTGCTCAGAACAAAAGAACTGTGCTTCCTACACACACGGGGCATATCTAGTTCAACTCTGCTTAGGAAACTGACCAGAACAGTAGCTTCTCTTCAGTCCAATACACTGTACTTGCTGGGAACAGACGCGAGTGCTATTTGCACTGTGTATGGCAATGGGAGCGCAATAGTGACTCTTCTTAGCAGAAAACAACTCTTGCTCGTAGGACCAGAAACTGCATGGGATTCAACTCCGTTTAGGACTGGGAAGCAAACGCTAGCTCGCCTTGCAAGAAACACACTCTGCTTTTGAGAAAACAGCACTCTTCTACTCTCCTGTGTTTCCTATAGGGCCAGAACAGTGAGCTTGCTCAGAACAAAAGAACTGTGCTTCCTACACACACGGGGCATATCTAGTTCAACTCTGCTTAGGAAACTGACCAGAACAGTAGCTTCTCTTCAGTCCAATACCCTGTACTTGCTGGGAACAGACGCGAGTGCTATTTGCACTGTGTATGGCAATGGGAGCGCAATAGTGACTCTTCTTAGCAGAAAACAACTCTTGCTCGTAGGACCAGAAACTGCATGGGATTCAACTCCGTTTAGGACTGGGAAACAAACGCTAGCTCGCCTTGCAAGAAACACACTCTGCTTTTGAGAAAACAGCACTCTTCTACTCTCCTGTGTTTCCTATAGGGCCAGAACAGTGAGCTTGCTCAGAACCAAAGAACTGTGCTTCCTACACACACGGGGCATATCTAGTTCAACTCTGCTTAGGAAACTGACCAGAACAGTAGCTTCTCTTCAGTCCAATACACTGTACTTGCTGGGAAGAGACGCGAGTGCTATTTGCACTGTGTATGGCAATGGGAGCGCAATAGTGACTCTTCTTAGCAGAAAACAACTCTTGCTCGTAGGACCAGAATCTGCATGGGATTCAACTCCGTTTAGGACTGGGAAACAAACGCTAGCTCGCCTTGCAAGAAACACACTCTGCTTTTGAGAAAACAGCACTCTTCTACTCTCCTGTGTTTCCTATAGGGCCAGAACAGTGAGCTTGCTCAGAACAAAACAACTGTGCTTCCTACACACACGGGGCATATCTAGTTCAACTCTGCTTAGGAAACTGACCAGAACAGTAGCTTCTCTTCAGTCCAATACACTGTACTTGCTGGGAACAGACGCGAGTGCTATTTGCACTGTGTATGGCAATGGGAGCGCAATAGTGACTCTTCTTAGCAGAAAACAACTCTTGCTCGTAGGACCACAAACTGCATGGGATTCAACTCCGTTTAGGACTGAAAAGCAAACGCTAGCTCGCCTTGCAAGAAACACACTCTGCTTTTGAGAAAACAGC
Organism: Peromyscus eremicus; assembly: GCF_949786415.1. Lineage (NCBI taxonomy): Eukaryota > Metazoa > Chordata > Mammalia > Rodentia > Cricetidae > Peromyscus > Peromyscus eremicus. Next base: position 16,150 of record NW_026737811.1, read on the forward strand.
ACTCTTCTACTCTCCTGTGTTTCCTATAGGGCCAGAACAGTGAGCTTGCTCAGAACAAAAGAACTGTGCTTCCTACACACACGGGGCATATCTAGTTCAACTCTGCTTAGGAAACTGACCAGAACAGTAGCTTCTCTTCAGTCCAATACCCTGTACTTGCTGGGAACAGACGCGAGTGCTATTTGCACTGTGTATGGCAATGGGAGCGCAATAGTGACTCTTCTTAGCAGAAAACAACTCTTGCTCGTAGGACCAGAAACTGCATGGGATTCAACTCCGTTTAGGACTGGGAAACAAACGCTAGCTCGCCTTGCAAGAAACACACTCTGCTTTTGAGAAAACAGCACTCTTCTACTCTCCTGTGTTTCCTATAGGGCCAGAACAGTGAGCTTGCTCAGAACAAAACAACTGTGCTTCCTACACACACGGGGCATATCTAGTTCAACTCTGCTTAGGAAACTGACCAGAACAGTAGCTTCTCTTCAGTCCAATACACTGTACTTGCTGGGAACAGACGCGAGTGCTATTTGCACTGTGTATGGCAATGGGAGCGCAATAGTGACTCTTCTTAGCAGAAAACAACTCTTGCTCGTAGGACCAGAAACTGCATGGGATTCAACTCCGTTTAGGACTGGGAAACAAACGCTAGCTCGCCTTGCAAGAAACACACTCTGCTTTTGAGAAAACAGCACTCTTCTACTCTCCTGTGTTTCCTATAGGGCCAGAACAGTGAGCTTGCTCAGAACAAAAGAACTGTGCTTCCTACACACACGGGGCATATCTAGTTCAACTCTGCTTAGGAAACTGACCAGAACAGTAGCTTCTCTTCAGTCCAATACACTGTACTTGCTGGGAAGAGACGCGAGTGCTATTTGCACTGTGTATGGCAATGGGAGCGCAATAGTGACTCTTCTTAGCAGAAAACAACTCTTGCTCGTAGGACCAGAAACTGCATGGGATTCTACTCCGTTTAGGACTGGGAAACAAACGCTAGCTCGCCTTGCAAGAAACACACTCTGCTTTTGAGAAAACAGCACTCTTCTACTCTCCTGTGTTTCCTATAGGGCCAGAACAGTGAGCTTGCTCAGAACAAAAGAACTGTGCTTCCTACACACACGGGGCATATCTAGTTCAACTCTGCTTAGGAAACTGACCAGAACAGTAGCTTCTCTTCAGTCCAATACACTGTACTTGCTGGGAACAGACGCGAGTGCTATTTGCACTGTGTATGGCAATGGGAGCGCAATAGTGACTCTTCTTAGCAGAAAACAACTCTTGCTCGTAGGACCAGAATCTGCATGGGATTCAACTCCGTTTAGGACTGGGAAGCAAACGCTAGCTCGCCTTGCAAGAAACACACTCTGCTTTTGAGAAAACAGCACTCTTCTACTCTCCTGTGTTTCCTATAGGGCCAGAACAGTGAGCTTGCTCAGAACAAAACAACTGTGCTTCCTACACACACGGGGCATATCTAGTTCAACTCTGCTTAGGAAACTGACAAGAACAGTAGCTTCTCTTCAGTCCAATACACTGTACTTGCTGGGAACAGACGCGAGTGCTATTTGCACTGTGTATGGCAATGGGAGCACAATAGTGACTCTTCTTAGCAGAAAACAACTCTTGCTCGTAGGACCAGAAACTGCATGGGATTCAACTCCGTTTAGGACTGGGAAACAAACGCTAGCTCGCCTTGCAAGAAACACACTCTGCTTTTGAGAAAACAGCACTCTTCTACTCTCCTGTGTTTCCTATAGGGCCAGAACAGTGAGCTTGCTCAGAACCAAAGAACTGTGCTTCCTACACACACGGGGCATATCTAGTTCAACTCTGCTTAGGAAACTGACCAGAACAGTAGCTTCTCTTCAGTCCAATACACTGTACTTGCTGGGAACAGACGCGAGTGCTATTTGCACTGTGTATGGCAATGGGAGCGCAATAGTGACTCTTCTTAGCAGAAAACAACTCTTGTTCGTAGGACCACAAACTGCATGGGATTCAACTCCGTTTAGGACTGGGAAACAAACGCTAGCTCGCCTTGCAAGAAACACACTCTGCTTTTGAGAAAACAGCACTCTTCTACTCTCCTGTGTTTCCTATAGGGCCAGAACAGTGAGCTTGCTCAGAACCAAAGAACTGTGCTTCCTACACACACGGGGCATATCTAGTTCAACTCTGCTTAGGAAACTGACCAGAACAGTAGCTTCTCTTCAGTCCAATACACTGTACTTGCTGGGAACAGACGCGAGTGCTATTTGCACTGTGTATGGCAATGGGAGCGCAATAGTGACTCTTCTTAGCAGAAAACAACTCTTGCTCGTAGGACCAGAATCTGCATGGGATTCAACTCCGTTTAGGACTGGGAAACAAACGCTAGCTCGCCTTGCAAGAAACACACTCTGCTTTTGAGAAAACAGCACTCTTCTACTCTCCTGTGTTTCCTATAGGGCCAGAACAGTGAGCTTGCTCAGAACAAAAGAACTGTGCTTCCTACACACACGGGGCATATCTAGTTCAACTCTGCTTAGGAAACTGACCAGAACAGTAGCTTCTCTTCAGTCCAATACACTGTACTTGCTGGGAACAGACGCGAGTGCTATTTGCACTGTGTATGGCAATGGGAGCGCAATAGTGACTCTTCTTAGCAGAAAACAACTCTTGCTCGTAGGACCAGAATCTGCATGGGATTCAACTCCGTTTAGGACTGGGAAGCAAACGCTAGCTCGCCTTGCAAGAAACACACTCTGCTTTTGAGAAAACAGCACTCTTCTACTCTCCTGTGTTTCCTATAGGGCCAGAACAGTGAGCTTGCTCAGAACAAAACAACTGTGCTTCCTACACACACGGGGCATATCTAGTTCAACTCTGCTTAGGAAACTGACAAGAACAGTAGCTTCTCTTCAGTCCAATACACTGTACTTGCTGGGAACAGACGCGAGTGCTATTTGCACTGTGTATGGCAATGGGAGCACAATAGTGACTCTTCTTAGCAGAAAACAACTCTTGCTCGTAGGACCAGAAACTGCATGGGATTCAACTCCGTTTAGGACTGGGAAACAAACGCTAGCTCGCCTTGCAAGAAACACACTCTGCTTTTGAGAAAACAGCACTCTTCTACTCTCCTGTGTTTCCTATAGGGCCAGAACAGTGAGCTTGCTCAGAACCAAAGAACTGTGCTTCCTACACACACGGGGCATATCTAGTTCAACTCTGCTTAGGAAACTGACCAGAACTGTAGCTTCTCTTCAGTCCAATACACTGTACTTGCTGGGAACAGACGCGAGTGCTATTTGCACTGTGTATGGCAATGGGAGCGCAATAGTGACTCTTCTTAGCAGAAAACAACTCTTGTTCGTAGGACCACAAACTGCATGGGATTCAACTCCGTTTAGGACTGGGAAACAAACGCTAGCTCGCCTTGCAAGAAACACACTCTGCTTTTGAGAAAACAGCACTCTTCTACTCTCCTGTGTTTCCTATAGGGCCAGAACAGTGAGCTTGCTCAGAACAAAAGAACTGTGCTTCCTACACACACGGGGCATATCTAGTTCAACTCTGCTTAGGAAACTGACCAGAACAGTAGCTTCTCTTCAGTCCAATACACTGTACTTGCTGGGAACAGACGCGAGTGCTATTTGCACTGTGTATGGCAATGGGAGCGCAATAGTGACTCTTCTTAGCAGAAAACAACTCTTGTTCGTAGGACCACAAACTGCATGGGATTCAACTCCGTTTAGGACTGGGAAACAAACGCTAGCTCGCCTTGCAAGAAACACACTCTGCTTTTGAGAAAACAGCACTCTTCTACTCTCCTGTGTTTCCTATAGGGCCAGAACAGTGAGCTTGCTCAGAACAAAAGAACTGTGCTTCCTACACACACGGGGCATATCTAGTTCAACTCTGCTTAGGAAACTGACCAGAACAGTAGCTTCTCTTCAGTCCAATACACTGTACTTGCTGGGAACAGACGCGAGTGCTATTTGCACTGTGTATGGCAATGGGAGCGCAATAGTGACTCTTCTTAGCAGAAAACAACTCTTGCTCGTAGGACCAGAATCTGCATGGGATTCAACTCCGTTTAGGACTGGGAAGCAAACGCTAGCTCGCCTTGCAAGAAACACACTCTGCTTTTGAGAAAACAGCACTCTTCTACTCTCCTGTGTTTCCTATAGGGCCAGAACAGTGAGCTTGCTCAGAACAAAACAACTGTGCTTCCTACACACACGGGGCATATCTAGTTCAACTCTGCTTAGGAAACTGACAAGAACAGTAGCTTCTCTTCAGTCCAATACACTGTACTTGCTGGGAACAGACGCGAGTGCTATTTGCACTGTGTATGGCAATGGGAGCACAATAGTGACTCTTCTTAGCAGAAAACAACTCTTGCTCGTAGGACCAGAAACTGCATGGGATTCAACTCCGTTTAGGACTGGGAAACAAACGCTAGCTCGCCTTGCAAGAAACACACTCTGCTTTTGAGAAAACAGCACTCTTCTACTCTCCTGTGTTTCCTATAGGGCCAGAACAGTGAGCTTGCTCAGAACCAAAGAACTGTGCTTCCTACACACACGGGGCATATCTAGTTCAACTCTGCTTAGGAAACTGACCAGAACAGTAGCTTCTCTTCAGTCCAATACACTGTACTTGCTGGGAACAGACGCGAGTGCTATTTGCACTGTGTATGGCAATGGGAGCGCAATAGTGACTCTTCTTAGCAGAAAACAACTCTTGTTCGTAGGACCACAAACTGCATGGGATTCAACTCCGTTTAGGACTGGGAAACAAACGCTAGCTCGCCTTGCAAGAAACACACTCTGCTTTTGAGAAAACAGCACTCTTCTACTCTCCTGTGTTTCCTATAGGGCCAGAACAGTGAGCTTGCTCAGAACCAAAGAACTGTGCTTCCTACACACACGGGGCATATCTAGTTCAACTCTGCTTAGGAAACTGACCAGAACAGTAGCTTCTCTTCAGTCCAATACACTGTACTTGCTGGGAACAGACGCGAGTGCTATTTGCACTGTGTATGGCAATGGGAGCGCAATAGTGACTCTTCTTAGCAGAAAACAACTCTTGTTCGTAGGACCACAAACTGCATGGGATTCAACTCCGTTTAGGACTGGGAAACAAACGCTAGCTCGCCTTGCAAGAAACACACTCTGCTTTTGAGAAAACAGCACTCTTCTACTCTCCTGTGTTTCCTATAGGGCCAGAACAGTGAGCTTGCTCAGAACAAAAGAACTGTGCTTCCTACACACACGGGGCATATCTAGTTCAACTCTGCTTAGGAAACTGACCAGAACAGTAGCTTCTCTTCAGTCCAATACACTGTACTTGCTGGGAACAGACGCGAGTGCTATTTGCACTGTGTATGGCAATGGGAGCGCAATAGTGACTCTTCTTAGCAGAAAACAACTCTTGCTCGTAGGACCAGAATCTGCATGGGATTCAACTCCGTTTAGGACTGGGAAGCAAACGCTAGCTCGCCTTGCAAGAAACACACTCTGCTTTTGAGAAAACAGCACTCTTCTACTCTCCTGTGTTTCCTATAGGGCCAGAACAGTGAGCTTGCTCAGAACAAAACAACTGTGCTTCCTACACACACGGGGCATATCTAGTTCAACTCTGCTTAGGAAACTGACAAGAACAGTAGCTTCTCTTCAGTCCAATACACTGTACTTGCTGGGAACAGACGCGAGTGCTATTTGCACTGTGTATGGCAATGGGAGCACAATAGTGACTCTTCTTAGCAGAAAACAACTCTTGCTCGTAGGACCAGAAACTGCATGGGATTCAACTCCGTTTAGGACTGGGAAACAAACGCTAGCTCGCCTTGCAAGAAACACACTCTGCTTTTGAGAAAACAGCACTCTTCTACTCTCCTGTGTTTCCTATAGGGCCAGAACAGTGAGCTTGCTCAGAACCAAAGAACTGTGCTTCCTACACACACGGGGCATATCTAGTTCAACTCTGCTTAGGAAACTGACCAGAACTGTAGCTTCTCTTCAGTCCAATACACTGTACTTGCTGGGAACAGACGCGAGTGCTATTTGCACTGTGTATGGCAATGGGAGCGCAATAGTGACTCTTCTTAGCAGAAAACAACTCTTGTTCGTAGGACCACAAACTGCATGGGATTCAACTCCGTTTAGGACTGGGAAACAAACGCTAGCTCGCCTTGCAAGAAACACACTCTGCTTTTGAGAAAACAGCACTCTTCTACTCTCCTGTGTTTCCTATAGGGCCAGAACAGTGAGCTTGCTCAGAACCAAAGAACTGTGCTTCCTACACACACGGGGCATATCTAGTTCAACTCTGCTTAGGAAACTGACCAGAACAGTAGCTTCTCTTCAGTCCAATACACTGTACTTGCTGGGAACAGACGCGAGTGCTATTTGCACTGTGTATGGCAATGGGAGCGCAATAGTGACTCTTCTTAGCAGAAAACAACTCTTGTTCGTAGGACCACAAACTGCATGGGATTCAACTCCGTTTAGGACTGGGAAACAAACGCTAGCTCGCCTTGCAAGAAACACACTCTGCTTTTGAGAAAACAGCACTCTTCTACTCTCCTGTGTTTCCTATAGGGCCAGAACAGTGAGCTTGCTCAGAACAAAAGAACTGTGCTTCCTACACACACGGGGCATATCTAGTTCAACTCTGCTTAGGAAACTGACCAGAACAGTAGCTTCTCTTCAGTCCAATACACTGTACTTGCTGGGAACAGACGCGAGTGCTATTTGCACTGTGTATGGCAATGGGAGCGCAATAGTGACTCTTCTTAGCAGAAAACAACTCTTGTTCGTAGGACCACAAACTGCATGGGATTCAACTCCGTTTAGGACTGGGAAACAAACGCTAGCTCGCCTTGCAAGAAACACACTCTGCTTTTGAGAAAACAGCACTCTTCTACTCTCCTGTGTTTCCTATAGGGCCAGAACAGTGAGCTTGCTCAGAACAAAAGAACTGTGCTTCCTACACACACGGGGCATATCTAGTTCAACTCTGCTTAGGAAACTGACCAGAACAGTAGCTTCTCTTCAGTCCAATACACTGTACTTGCTGGGAAGAGACGCGAGTGCTATTTGCACTGTGTATGGCAATGGGAGCGCAATAGTGACTCTTCTTAGCAGAAAACAACTCTTGCTCGTAGGACCAGAATCTGCATGGGATTCAACTCCGTTTAGGACTGGGAAACAAACGCTAGCTCGCCTTGCAAGAAACACACTCTGCTTTTGAGAAAACAGCACTCTTCTACTCTCCTGTGTTTCCTATAGGGCCAGAACAGTGAGCTTGCTCAGAACAAAACAACTGTGCTTCCTACACACACGGGGCATATCTAGTTCAACTCTGCTTAGGAAACTGACCAGAACAGTAGCTTCTCTTCAGTCCAATACACTGTACTTGCTGGGAACAGACGCGAGTGCTATTTGCACTGTGTATGGCAATGGGAGCGCAATAGTGACTCTTCTTAGCAGAAAACAACTCTTGCTCGTAGGACCACAAACTGCATGGGATTCAACTCCGTTTAGGACTGGGAAGCAAACGCTAGCTCGCCTTGCAAGAAACACACTCTGCTTTTGAGAAAACAGCACTCTTCTACTCTCCTGTGTTTCCTATAGGGCCAGAACAGTGAGCTTGCTCAGAACAAAAGAACTGTGCTTCCTACACACACGGGGCATATCTAGTTCAACTCTGCTTAGGAAACTGACCAGAACAGTAGCTTCTCTTCAGTCCAATACCCTGTACTTGCTGGGAACAGACGCGAGTGCTATTTGCACTGTGTATGGCAATGGGAGCGCAATAGTGACTCTTCTTAGCAGAAAACAACTCTTGCTCGTAGGACCAGAAACTGCATGGGATTCAACTCCGTTTAGGACTGGGAAACAAACGCTAGCTCGCCTTGCAAGAAACACACTCTGCTTTTGAGAAAACAGCACTCTTCTACTCTCCTGTGTTTCCTATAGGGCCAGAACAGTGAGCTTGCTCAGAACAAAAGAACTGTGCTTCCTACACACACGGGGCATATCTAGTTCAACTCTGCTTAGGAAACTGACCAGAACAGTAGCTTCTCTTCAGTCCAATACACTGTACTTGCTGGGAAGAGACGCGAGTGCTATTTGCACTGTGTATGGCAATGGGAGCGCAATAGTGACTCTTCTTAGCAGAAAACAACTCTTGCTCGTAGGACCAGAAACTGCATGGGATTCTACTCCGTTTAGGACTGGGAAACAAACGCTAGCTCGCCTTGCAAGAAACACACTCTGCTTTTGAGAAAACAGCACTCTTCTACTCTCCTGTGTTTCCTATAGGGCCAGAACAGTGAGCTTGCTCAGAACAAAAGAACTGTGCTTCCTACACACACGGGGCATATCTAGTTCAACTCTGCTTAGGAAACTGACCAGAACAGTAGCTTCTCTTCAGTCCAATACACTGTACTTGCTGGGAACAGACGCGAGTGCTATTTGCACTGTGTATGGCAATGGGAGCGCAATAGTGACTCTTCTTAGCAGAAAACAACTCTTGCTCGTAGGACCAGAATCTGCATGGGATTCAACTCCGTTTAGGACTGGGAAGCAAACGCTAGCTCGCCTTGCAAGAAACACACTCTGCTTTTGAGAAAACAGCACTCTTCTACTCTCCTGTGTTTCCTATAGGGCCAGAACAGTGAGCTTGCTCAGAACAAAACAACTGTGCTTCCTACACACACGGGGCATATCTAGTTCAACTCTGCTTAGGAAACTGACAAGAACAGTAGCTTCTCTTCAGTCCAATACACTGTACTTGCTGGGAACAGACGCGAGTGCTATTTGCACTGTGTATGGCAATGGGAGCACAATAGTGACTCTTCTTAGCAGAAAACAACTCTTGCTCGTAGGACCAGAAACTGCATGGGATTCAACTCCGTTTAGGACTGGGAAACAAACGCTAGCTCGCCTTGCAAGAAACACACTCTGCTTTTGAGAAAACAGCACTCTTCTACTCTCCTGTGTTTCCTATAGGGCCAGAACAGTGAGCTTGCTCAGAACCAAAGAACTGTGCTTCCTACACACACGGGGCATATCTAGTTCAACTCTGCTTAGGAAACTGACCAGAACAGTAGCTTCTCTTCAGTCCAATACACTGTACTTGCTGGGAACAGACGCGAGTGCTATTTGCACTGTGTATGGCAATGGGAGCGCAATAGTGACTCTTCTTAGCAGAAAACAACTCTTGTTCGTAGGACCACAAACTGCATGGGATTCAACTCCGTTTAGGACTGGGAAACAAACGCTAGCTCGCCTTGCAAGAAACACACTCTGCTTTTGAGAAAACAGCACTCTTCTACTCTCCTGTGTTTCCTATAGGGCCAGAACAGTGAGCTTGCTCAGAACAAAAGAACTGTGCTTCCTACACACACGGGGCATATCTAGTTCAACTCTGCTTAGGAAACTGACCAGAACAGTAGCTTCTCTTCAGTCCAATACACTGTACTTGCTGGGAACAGACGCGAGTGCTATTTGCACTGTGTATGGCAATGGGAGCGCAATAGTGACTCTTCTTAGCAGAAAACAACTCTTGCTCGTAGGACCAGAATCTGCATGGGATTCAACTCCGTTTAGGACTGGGAAACAAACGCTAGCTCGCCTTGCAAGAAACACACTCTGCTTTTGAGAAAACAGCACTCTTCTACTCTCCTGTGTTTCCTATAGGGCCAGAACAGTGAGCTTGCTCAGAACAAAAGAACTGTGCTTCCTACACACACGGGGCATATCTAGTTCAACTCTGCTTAGGAAACTGACCAGAACAGTAGCTTCTCTTCAGTCCAATACACTGTACTTGCTGGGAACAGACGCGAGTGCTATTTGCACTGTGTATGGCAATGGGAGCGCAATAGTGACTCTTCTTAGCAGAAAACAACTCTTGCTCGTAGGACCAGAAACTGCATGGGATTCAACTCCGTTTAGGACTGGGAAACAAACGCTAGCTCGCCTTGCAAGAAACACACTCTGCTTTTGAGAAAACAGCACTCTTCTACTCTCCTGTGTTTCCTATAGGGCCAGAACAGTGAGCTTGCTCAGAACAAAAGAACTGTGCTTCCTACACACACGGGGCATATCTAGTTCAACTCTGCTTAGGAAACTGACCAGAACAGTAGCTTCTCTTCAGTCCAATACACTGTACTTGCTGGGAAGAGACGCGAGTGCTATTTGCACTGTGTATGGCAATGGGAGCACAATAGTGACTCTTCTTAGCAGAAAACAACTCTTGCTAGTAGGACCAGAAACTGCATGGGATTCTACTCGGTTTAGGACTGGGAAACAAACGCTAGCTCGCCTTGCAAGAAACACACTCTGCTTTTGAGAAAACAGCACTCTTCTACTCTCCTGTGTTTCCTATAGGGCCAGAACAGTGAGCTTGCTCAGAACAAAAGAACTGTGCTTCCTACACACACGGGGCATATCTAGTTCAACTCTGCTTAGGAAACTGACCAGAACAGTAGCTTCTCTTCAGTCCAATACACTGTACTTGCTGGGAACAGACGCGAGTGCTATTTGCACTGTGTATGGCAATGGGAGCGCAATAGTGACTCTTCTTAGCAGAAAACAACTCTTGCTCGTAGGACCAGAATCTGCATGGGATTCAACTCCGTTTAGGACTGGGAAGCAAACGCTAGCTCGCCTTGCAAGAAACACACTCTGCTTTTGAGAAAACAGCACTCTTCTACTCTCCTGTGTTTCCTATAGGGCCAGAACAGTGAGCTTGCTCAGAACAAAACAACTGTGCTTCCTACACACACGGGGCATATCTAGTTCAACTCTGCTTAGGAAACTGACAAGAACAGTAGCTTCTCTTCAGTCCAATACACTGTACTTGCTGGGAACAGACGCGAGTGCTATTTGCACTGTGTATGGCAATGGGAGCACAATAGTGACTCTTCTTAGCAGAAAACAACTCTTGCTCGTAGGACCAGAAACTGCATGGGATTCAACTCCGTTTAGGACTGGGAAACAAACGCTAGCTCGCCTTGCAAGAAACACACTCTGCTTTTGAGAAAACAGCACTCTTCTACTCTCCTGTGTTTCCTATAGGGCCAGAACAGTGAGCTTGCTCAGAACCAAAGAACTGTGCTTCCTACACACACGGGGCATATCTAGTTCAACTCTGCTTAGGAAACTGACCAGAACAGTAGCTTCTCTTCAGTCCAATACACTGTACTTGCTGGGAACAGACGCGAGTGCTATTTGCACTGTGTATGGCAATGGGAGCGCAATAGTGACTCTTCTTAGCAGAAAACAACTCTTGTTCGTAGGACCACAAACTGCATGGGATTCAACTCCGTTTAGGACTGGGAAACAAACGCTAGCTCGCCTTGCAAGAAACACACTCTGCTTTTGAGAAAACAGCACTCTTCTACTCTCCTGTGTTTCCTATAGGGCCAGAACAGTGAGCTTGCTCAGAACAAAAGAACTGTGCTTCCTACACACACGGGGCATATCTAGTTCAACTCTGCTTAGGAAACTGACCAGAACAGTAGCTTCTCTTCAGTCCAATACACTGTACTTGCTGGGAACAGACGCGAGTGCTATTTGCACTGTGTATGGCAATGGGAGCGCAATAGTGACTCTTCTAAGCAGAAAACAACTCTTGCTCGTAGGACCAGAAACTGCATGGGATTCAACTCCGTTTAGGACTGGGAAACAAACGCTAGCTCGCCTTGCAAGAAACACACTCTGCTTTTGAGAAAACAGCACTCTTCTACTCTCCTGTGTTTCCTATAGGGCCAGAACAGTGAGCTTGCTCAGAACAAAAGAACTGTGCTTCCTACACACACGGGGCATATCTAGTTCAACTCTGCTTAGGAAACTGACAAGAACAGTAGCTTCTCTTCAGTCCAATACACTGTACTTGCTGGGAACAGACGCGAGTGCTATTTGCACTGTGTATGGCAATGGGAGCACAATAGTGACTCTTCTTAGCAGAAAACAACTCTTGCTCGTAGGACCAGAAACTGCATGGGATTCAACTCCGTTTAGGACTGGGAAACAAACGCTAGCTCGCCTTGCAAGAAACACACTCTGCTTTTGAGAAAACAGCACTCTTCTACTCTCCTGTGTTTCCTATAGGGCCAGAACAGTGAGCTTGCTCAGAACAAATAAACTGTGCTTCTTACACACACGGGGCATATCTAGTTCAACTCTGCTTAGGAAACTGACCAGAACAGTAGCTTCTCTTCAGTCCAATACCCTGTACTTGCTGGGAACAGACGCGAGTGCTATTTGCACTGTGTATGGCAATGGGAGCGCAATAGTGACTCTTCTTAGCAGAAAACAACTCTTGCTCGTAGGACCACAAACTGCATGGGATTCAACTCCGTTTAGGACTGGGAAACAAACGCTAGCTCGCCTTGCAAGAAACACACTCTGCTTTTGAGAAAACAGCACTCTTCTACTCTCCTGTGTTTCCTATAGGGCCAGAACAGTGACTTGCTCAGAACCAAAGAACTGTGCTTCCTACACACACGGGGCATATCTAGTTCAACTCTGCTTAGGAAACTGACCAGAACAGTAGCTTCTCTTCAGTCCAATACACTGTACTTGCTGGGAACAGACGCGAGTGCTATTTGCACTGTGTATGGCAATGGGAGCGCAATAGTGACTCTTCTTAGCAGAAAACAACTCTTTCTCGTAGGACCACAAACTGCATGGGATTCAACTCCGTTTAGGACTGGGAAACAAACGCTAGCTCGCCTTGCAAGAAACACACTCTGCTTTTGAGAAAACAGCACTCTTCTACTCTCCTGTGTTTCCTATAGGGCCAGAACAGTGAGCTTGCTCAGAACAAAAGAACTGTGCTTCCTACACACACGGGGCATATCTAGTTCAACTCTGCTTAGGAAACTGACCAGAACAGTAGCTTCTCTTCAGTCCAATACACTGTACTTGCTGGGAACAGACGCGAGTGCTATTTGCACTGTGTATGGCAATGGGAGCGCAATAGTGACTCTTCTTAGCAGAAAACAACTCTTGCTCGTAGGACCAGAATCTGCATGGGATTCAACTCCGTTTAGGACTGGGAAGCAAACGCTAGCTCGCCTTGCAAGAAACACACTCTGCTTTTGAGAAAACAGCACTCTTCTACTCTCCTGTGTTTCCTATAGGGCCAGAACAGTGAGCTTGCTCAGAACAAAAGAACTGTGCTTCCTACACACACGGGGCATATCTAGTTCAACTCTGCTTAGGAAACTGACCAGAACAGTAGCTTCTCTTCAGTCCAATACCCTGTACTTGCTGGGAACAGACGCGAGTGCTATTTGCACTGTGTATGGCAATGGGAGCGCAATAGTGACTCTTCTTAGCAGAAAACAACTCTTGCTCGTAGGACCAGAAACTGCATGGGATTCAACTCCGTTTAGGACTGGGAAACAAACGCTAGCTCGCCTTGCAAGAAACACACTCTGCTTTTGAGAAAACAGCACTCTTCTACTCTCCTGTGTTTCCTATAGGGCCAGAACAGTGAGCTTGCTCAGAACAAAAGAACTGTGCTTCCTACACACACGGGGCATATCTAGTTCAACTCTGCTTAGGAAACTGACCAGAACAGTAGCTTCTCTTCAGTCCAATACACTGTACTTGCTGGGAACAGACGCGAGTGCTATTTGCACTGTGTATGGCAATGGGAGCGCAATAGTGACTCTTCTTAGCAGAAAACAACTCTTGCTCGTAGGACCAGAATCTGCATGGGATTCAACTCCGTTTAGGACTGGGAAACAAACGCTAGCTCGCCTTGCAAGAAACACACTCTGCTTTTGAGAAAACAGCACTCTTCTACTCTCCTGTGTTTCCTATAGGGCCAGAACAGTGAGCTTGCTCAGAACAAAACAACTGTGCTTCCTACACACACGGGGCATATCTAGTTCAACTCTGCTTAGGAAACTGACCAGAACAGTAGCTTCTCTTCAGTCCAATACACTGTACTTGCTGGGAACAGACGCGAGTGCTATTTGCACTGTGTATGGCAATGGGAGCGCAATAGTGACTCTTCTTAGCAGAAAACAACTCTTGCTCGTAGGACCACAAACTGCATGGGATTCAACTCCGTTTAGGACTGAAAAGCAAACGCTAGCTCGCCTTGCAAGAAACACACTCTGCTTTTGAGAAAACAGCACTCTTCTACTCTCCTGTGTTTCCTATAGGGCCAGAACAGTGAGCTTGCTCAGAACAAAAGAACTGTGCTTCCTACACACACGGGGCATATCTAGTTCAACTCTGCTTAGGAAACTGACCAGAACAGTAGCTTCTCTTCAGTCCAATACCCTGTACTTGCTGGGAACAGACGCGAGTGCTATTTGCACTGTGTATGGCAATGGGAGCGCAATAGTGACTCTTCTTAGCAGAAAACAACTCTTGCTCGTAGGACCAGAAACTGCATGGGATTCAACTCCGTTTAGGACTGGGAAACAAACGCTAGCTCGCCTTGCAAGAAACACACTCTGCTTTTGAGAAAACAGCACTCTTCTACTCTCCTGTGTTTCCTATAGGGCCAGAACAGTGAGCTTGCTCAGAACAAAACAACTGTGCTTCCTACATACACGGGGCATATCTAGTTCAACTCTGCTTAGGAAACTGACCAGAACAGTAGCTTCTCTTCAGTCCAATACACTGTACTTGCTGGGAACAGACGCGAGTGCTATTTGCACTGTGTATGGCAATGGGAGCGCAATAGTGACTCTTCTTAGCAGAAAACAACTCTTGCTCGTAGGACCAGAAACTGCATGGGATTCAACTCCGTTTAGGACTGGGAAACAAACGCTAGCTCGCCTTGCAAGAAACACACTCTGCTTTTGAGAAAACAGCACTCTTCTACTCTCCTGTGTTTCCTATAGGGCCAGAACAGTGAGCTTGCTCAGAACAAAAGAACTGTGCTTCCTACACACACGGGGCATATCTAGTTCAACTCTGCTTAGGAAACTGACCAGAACAGTAGCTTCTCTTCAGTCCAATACACTGTACTTGCTGGGAACAGACGCGAGTGCTATTTGCACTGTGTATGGCAATGGGAGCGCAATAGTGACTCTTCTTAGCAGAAAACAACTCTTGCTCGTAGGACCAGAAACTGCATGGGATTCTACTCCGTTTAGGACTGGGAAACAAACGCTAGCTCGCCTTGCAAGAAACACACTCTGCTTTTGAGAAAACAGCACTCTTCTACTCTCCTGTGTTTCCTATAGGGCCAGAACAGTGAGCTTGCTCAGAACAAAAGAACTGTGCTTCCTACACACACGGGGCATATCTAGTTCAACTCTGCTTAGGAAACTGACCAGAACAGTAGCTTCTCTTCAGTCCAATACACTGTACTTGCTGGGAACAGACGCGAGTGCTATTTGCACTGTGTATGGCAATGGGAGCGCAATAGTGACTCTTCTTAGCAGAAAACAACTCTTGCTCGTAGGACCAGAATCTGCATGGGATTCAACTCCGTTTAGGACTGGGAAGCAAACGCTAGCTCGCCTTGCAAGAAACACACTCTGCTTTTGAGAAAACAGCACTCTTCTACTCTCCTGTGTTTCCTATAGGGCCAGAACAGTGAGCTTGCTCAGAACAAAACAACTGTGCTTCCTACACACACGGGGCATATCTAGTTCAACTCTGCTTAGGAAACTGACAAGAACAGTAGCTTCTCTTCAGTCCAATACACTGTACTTGCTGGGAACAGACGCGAGTG
>NW_026737812.1:0-31827 GCF_949786415.1 Peromyscus eremicus
ACAGTAGATTAGAAGAGTGCTCTTTTCTCAAAAGCAGAGTTTGTTTCTTGTAAGGCGAGCTACTATTTGTTTCCCAGTCAGAAATGGAGTTGAATCACATGTAGTTTCTGGTCCTACGAGCAAGAGTTGTTTTCTGGTAAGAAGAGTCACTATTGTGCTCCCATTGCCATACACAGTGCAAATAGCACTCGTGTCTGTTCCCAGCAAGTACAGTGTATTGGACTGAAGAGAAGCTACTGTTCTCGTCAGTTTCTTAAGTGGAGTTGAACTAGATATGGCCCATACATGGGAAGCACAGTTCTTTTGTTCTGAGCAAGCTCACTCTTCTGACCCTATAGGAAACACAGTAGATTAGAAGAGTGTTCTTTTCTATAAAGCAGAGTGTGTTTCTTGTAAGGCGAGCTAGGGTTTGTTTCCCAATCAGAAAAGAATTTGAATCACATGCAGTATATGGTCCTAAGAGCTAGAGTTGTTTTGTGGTAAAAAAGAGTCACTTTTGTGCTCCATTTGCCATGCACAGTGCAAAGAGCACTCACGTCTGTTCCCAGCAAGTACAGTGTATTGGACTGAAGAGAAGCTACTGTTCTTGTCAGTTTCCTAAGTAGAGTTGAACTAGATATGTCCCGTGTGTCGGAAGCACAGTGCTTTTGTTCTGAGCAAGCTCACTCTTCTGGCCCTATAGGAAACACAGTAGATTAGAAGAGTGCTCTTTTCTCAAAAGCAGAGTGTGTCTTGTTTGGCGAGCTACTATTTGTTTCCCAGTCAGAAATGGAGTTGAATCACATACAATTTCTGGTCCTACGAGCAAGAGTTGTTTTCTGGTAAGAAGAGTCACTATTGCGCTCCCATTGCCATACACAGTGCAAATAGCACTCGCGTCTGTTCCCAGCAAGTACAGTGTATTGGACTGAAGAGAAGCTACTGTTCTCGTCAGTTTCTTAAGTGGAGTTGAACTAGATATGGCCCGTACATCGGAAGCACAGTTCTTTTGTTCTGAGCAAGCTCACTCTTCTGGCCCTATAGGAAACACAGTAGATTAGAAGAGTGCTCTTTTCTCAAAAGCAGAGTGTGTTTCTTGTAAGGCGAGCTAGGGTTTGTTTCCCAATCAGAAAAGGATTTGAATCACATGCAGTTTCTGGTCCTACGAGCAAGAGTTGTTTTGTGGTATAAAGAGTCACTTTTGTGCTCCATTTGCCATGCACAGTGCAAAGAGCACTGGCGTCTGTTCCCAGCAAGTACAGGGTTTTGGACTGAAGAGAAGCTACTGTTCTCTTCAGTTTCCTATGTGGAGTTGAACTAGATATGGCCTGTATGTTGGAAGCACAGTTCTTTTCTTCTGAGCAAGCTCACTGTTCTGGCCCTATAGGAAACACAGGAGAGTAAAAGAGTGCTCTTTTATCAAAAGCAGAGTGTGTTTCTTGTAAGGCTAGCTAGTATTTGTTTCCCAGTCAGAAATGGAGTTGAATCACATGCAGTTTCTTGTCCTACCAGCAGGAATAGTTTTCTGGTAAGAAGAGTCACTATTGTGCTCCCATTGCCATACACAGTGCAAATAGCACTCACGTCTGTTCCCAGCAAGTACAGTGTATTGGACTGAAGAGAAGCTACTGTTCTAGTCAGTTTCTTAAGTGGAGTTGAACTAGATATGGCCCGTACATCGGAAGCACAGTTCTTTTGTTCTGAGCAAGCTCACTCTTCTGGCCCTATAGGAAACACAGTAGATTAGAAGAGTGCTCTTTCTCAAAAGCAGAGTGTGTTTCTTGTAAGGCGAGCTAGGGTTTGTTTCCCAATCAGAAAAGGATTTGAATCACATGCAGTTTCTGGTCCTACGAGCAAGAGTTGTTTTGTGGTAAAAAGAGTCACTTTTGTGCTCCATTTGCCATGCACAGTGCAAAGAGCACTCGCGTCTGTTCCCAGCAAGTACAGTGTATTGGACTGAAGAGAAGCTACTGTTCTCGTCAGTTTCTTAAGTGGAGTTGAACTAGATATGGCCCGTACATCGGAAGCACAGTTCTTTTGTTCTGAGCAAGCTCACTCTTCTGGCCCTATAGGAAACACAGTAGATTAGAAGAGTGCTCTTTCTCAAAAGCAGAGTGTGTTTCTTGTAAGGCGAGCTAGGGTTTGTTTCCCAATCAGAAAAGGATTTGAATCACATGCAGTTTCTGGTCCTACGAGCAAGAGTTGTTTTGTGTTAAAAAGAGTCACTTTTGTGCTCCATTTGCCATGCACAGTGCAAAGAGCACTGGCGTCTGTTCCCAGCAAGTACAGTGTATTGGACTGAAGAGAAGCTACTGTTCTCTTCAGTTTCCTATGTGGAGTTGAACTAGATATGGCCTGTATGTTGGAAGCACAGTTCTTTTCTTCTGAGCAAGCTCACTGTTCTGGCCCTATAGGAAACACAGGAGAGTAGAAGAGTGCTCTTTTCTCAAAAGCAGAGTGTGTTTCTTGTAAGGCGAGCTAGTATTTGTTTCCCAGTCAGAAATGGAGTTGAATCACATGCAGTTTCTTGTCCTACCAGCAGGAGTTGTTTTCTGGTAAGAAGAGTCACTATTGTGCTCCCATTGCCATACACAGTGCAAATAGCATTCGCGTCTGTTCCCAGCAAGTACAGTGTATTGGACTGAAGAGAAGCTACTGTTCTCGTCAGTTTCTTAAGTGGAGTTGAACTAGATATGGCCTGTACATGGGAAGCACAGTTCTTTTGTTCTGAGCAAGCTCACTCTTCTGGCCCTATAGGAAACACAGTAGATTAGAAGAGTGTTCTTTTCTATAAAGCAGAGTGTGTTTCTTGTAAGGCGAGCTAGGGTTTGTTTCCCAATCAGAAAAGGATTTGAATCACATGCAGTATATGGTCCTTAGAGCTAGAGTTGTTTTGTGGTAAAAAAGAGTCACTTTTGTGCTCCATTTGCCATGCACAGTGCAAAGAGCACTCACGTCTGTTCCCAGCAAGTACAGTGTATTGGACTGAAGAGAAGCTACTGTTCTTGTCAGTTTCCTAAGCAGAGTTGAACTAGATATGTCCCGTGTGTCGGAAGCACAGTGCTTTTGTTCTGAGCAAGCTCACTCTTCTGGCCCTATAGGAAACAGTGTAGATTAGAAGAGTGCTCTTTTCTCAAAAGCAGAGTGTGTCTTGTTTGGCGAGCTACTATTTGTTTCCCAGTCAGAAATGGAGTTGAATCACATACAGTTTCTGGTCCTATGAGCAAGAGTTGTTTTCTGGTAAGAAGAGTCACTATTGCGCTCCCATTGCCATACACAGTGCAAATAGCACTCGCGTCTGTTCCCAGCAAGTACAGTGTATTGGACTGAAGAGAAGCTACTGTTCTCGTCAGTTTCTTAAGTGGAGTTGAACTAGATATGGCCAGTACATCGGAAGCACAGTTCTTTTCTTCTGAGCAAGCTCACTCTACTGGCCCTATAGGAAACACAGTAGATTAGAAGAGTGCTCTTTTCTCAAAAGCAGAGTGTGTTTCTTGTAAGGCGAGCTAGGGTTTGTTTCCCAATCAGAAAAGGATTTGAATCACATGCAGTTTCTGGTCCTACGAGCAAGAGTTGTTTTGTGGTATAAAGAGTCACTTTTGTGCTCCATTTGCCATGCACAGTGCAAAGAGCACTGGCGTCTGTTCCCAGCAAGTACAGGGTATTGGACTGAAGAGAAGCTACTGTTCTCTTCAGTTTCCTATGTGGAGTTGAACTAGATATGGCCTGTATGTTGGAAGCACAGTTCTTTTCTTCTGAGCAAGCTCACTGTTCTGGCCCTATAGGAAACACAGGAGAGTAAAAGAGTGCTCTTTTATCAAAAGCAGAGTGTGTTTCTTGTAAGGCGAGCTAGTATTTGTTTCCCAGTCAGAAATGGAGTTGAATCACATGCAGTTTCTTGTCCTACCAGCAGGAATAGTTTTCTGGTAAGAAGAGTCACTATTGTGCTCCCATTGCCATACACAGTGCAAATAGCACTCACGTCTGTTCCCAGCAAGTACAGTGTATTGGACTGAAGAGAAGCTACTGTTCTAGTCAGTTTCTTAAGTGGAGTTGAACTAGATATGGCCCGTACATCGGAAGCACAGTTCTTTTGTTCTGAGCAAGCTCACTCTTCTGGCCCTATAGGAAACACAGTAGATTAGAAGAGTGCTCTTTCTCAAAAGCAGAGTGTGTTTCTTGTAAGGCGAGCTAGGGTTTGTTTCCCAATCAGAAAAGGATTTGAATCACATGCAGTTTCTGGTCCTACGAGCAAAAGTTGTTTTGTGTTAAAAAGAGTCACTTTTGTGCTCCATTCGCCATGCACAGTGCAAAGAGCACTCGCGTCTGTTCCCAGCAAGTACAGTGTATTGGACTGAAGAGAAGCTACTGTTCTCTTCAGTTTCCTAAGTGGAGTTGAACTAGATTGGCCTTTACGTTGGAAGAACAGTTCTTTTGTTCTGAGCAAGCTCACTGTTCTGGCCATATAGGAAACACAGTAGATTAGAAGAGTGCTCTTTTCTCAAAAGCAGAGTGTGTTTCTTGTAAGGCGAGCTAGTATTTGTTTCCCAGTCAGAAATGGAGTTGAATCACATGCAGTTTATGGTCCTATGAGCAAGAGTTGTTTTCTGGTAAGAAGAGTCACTATTGTGCTCCCATTGCCTTACACAGTGCAAATAGCTCTTGCATCTGTTCCCAGCAAGTACAGTGTATTGGACTGAGGAGAAGCTACTGTTCTCGTCAGTTTCCTAAGTTGAGTTGAACTAGATATGGCCCGTACGTCGGAAGCACTGTTCTTTTCTTCTGAGCAAGCTCAATGTTCTGGCCCTATAGGAAACACAGTAGATTAGAAGAGTGCTCTTTTCTCAAAAGCAGAGTTTGTTTCTTGTAAGGCGAGCTACTATTTGTTTCCCAGTCAGAAATGGAGTTGAATCACATGTAGTTTCTGGTCCTACGAGCAAGAGTTGTTTTCTGGTAAGAAGAGTCACTATTGTGCTCCCATTGCCATACACAGTGCAAATAGCACTCGCGTCTGTTCCCAGCAAGTACAGTGTATTGGACTGAAGAGAAGCTACTGTTCTCGTCAGTTTCTTAAGTGGAGTTGAACTAGATATGGCCCGTACATGGGAAGCACAGTTCTTTTGTTCTGAGCAAGCTCACTCTTCTGGCCCTATAGGAAACACAGTAGATTAGAAGAGTGCTCTTTTCTCAAAAGCAGAGTGTGTTTCTTGTAAGGCGAGCTAGGGTTTGTTTCCCAATCAGAAAAGGATTTGAATCACATGCAGTTTCTGGTCCTACGAGCAAGAGTTGTTTTGTGGTAAAAAGAGTCACTTTTGTGCTCCATTTGCCATGCACAGTGCAAAGAGCACTGGCGTCTGTTCCCAGCAAGTACAGTGTATTGGACTGAAGAGAAGCTACTGTTCTCTTCAGTTTCCTATGTGGAGTTGAACTAGATATGGCCTGTATGTTGGAAGCACAGTTCTTTTCTTCTGAGCAAGCTCACTGTTCTGGCCCTATAGGAAACACAGGAGAGTAGAAGAGTGCTCTTTTCTCAAAAACAGAGTGTGTTTCTTATAAGGCGAGCTAGTATTTGTTTCCCAGTCAGAAATGGAGTTGAATCACATGCAGTTTCTTGTCCTACCAGCAGGAGTTGTTTTCTGGTAAGAAGAGTAACTATTGTGCTCCCATTGCCATACACAGTGCAAATAGCACTCGCGTCTGTTCCCAGCAAGTACAGTGTATTGGACTGAAGAGAAGCTACTGTTCTAGTCAGTTTCTTAAGTGGAGTTGAACTAGATATGGCCCGTACATCGGAAGCACAGTTCTTTTGTTCTGAGCAAGCTCACTCTTCTGGCCCTATAGGAAACACAGTAGATTAGAAAAGTGCTCTTTCTCAAAAGCAGAGTGTGTTTCTTGTAAGGCGAGCTAGGGTTTGTTTCCCAATCAGAAAAGGATTTGAATCACATGCAGTTTCTGGTCCTACGAGCAAGAGTTGTTTTGTGTTAAAAAGAGTCACTTTTGTGCTCCATTCGCCATGCACAGTGCAAAGAGCACTCGTGTCTGTTCCCAGCAAGTACAGTGTATTGGACTGAAGAGAAGCTACTGTTCTCTTCAGTTTCCTAAGTGGAGTTGAACTAGATATGGCCCATAAGTCAGAAGCACAGTTCTTTTGTTCTGAGCAAGGTCACTGTTTTGGCCCTATAGGAAACACAGTAGATTAGAAGAGTGCTCTTTCCTCAAAAGCAGAGTGTGTTTCTTGTAAGGCGAGCTAGTGTTTGTTTCCCAGTTCTAAATGGAGTTGAATCACATGCAGTTTCTGGGCCTACGAGCAAGAATTGTTTTCTGGTAAGAAGAGTCACTATTGTGCTCCCATTGCCATACAAAGTGCAAATAGCACTCACGTCTCTTATCAGCAAATACAGTGTATTGGACTGAAGAGAAGCTACTGTTCTCGTCAGTTTCCTAAGTGGAGTTGAACTAGATATGGCCCATAAGTCAGAAGCACAGTTCTTTTGTTCTGAGCAAGGTCACTGTTTTGGCCCTTTAGGAAACACAGTAGATTAGAAGAGTGTTCTTATCTCAAAAGCAGAGTGTGTTTCTTGTAAGGCGAGCTAGTGTTTGTTTCCCAGTCCTATATGGAGTTGAATCACATGCAGTTTCTGGTCCTACGAGCAAGAGTTTTTTCTGGTAAGAAGAGTCACTATTGTGCTCCCATTGCCATACACAGTGCAAAGAGCACTGGAGTCTGTTCCCAGCAAGTACAGTGTATTGGACTGAAGAGAAGCTACTGTTCTTGTCAGTTTCCTAAGCAGAGTTGAACTAGATATGGCCCGTGTGTAGGAAGCACAGTGCTTTTGTTCTGAGCAAGCTCACTGTTCTGGCCCTATAGGAAACACAGGAGAGTAGAAGAGTGCTCTTTTTTCAAAAGCAGAGTGTGTTTCTTGTAAGGCGAGCTACTATTTGTTTCCCAGTCAGAAATGGAGTTGAATCACATACAGTTTCTGGTCCTACGAGCAAGAGTTGTTTTCTGGTAAGAAGAGTCACTATTGCGCTCCCATTGCCATGCACAGTGCAAATAGCACTCGCGTCTGTTCCCAGCAAGTACAGTGTATTGGACTGAAGAGAAGCTACTGTTCTAGTCAGTTTCTTGAGTGGAGTTGAACTAGATATGGCCCGTACATCGGAAGCACAGTTCTTTTGTTCTGAGCAAGCTCACTCTTCTGGCCCTATAGGAAACACAGTAGATTAGAAGAGTGCTCTTTCTCAAAAGCAGAGTGTGTTTCTTGTAAGGCGAGCTAGGGTTTGTTTCCCAATCAGAAAAGGATTTGAATCACATGCAGTTTCTGGTCCTACGAGCAAGAGTTGTTTTGTGTTAAAAAGAGTCACTTTTGTGCCCCATTCGCCATGCACAGTGCAAAGAGCACTCGCGTCTGTTCCCAGCAACTACAGTGTATTGGACTGAAGAGAAGCTACTGTTCTCTTCAGTTTCCTAAGTGGAGTTGAACTAGATTGGCCTGTACGTTGGAAGCACAGTTCTTTTGTTCTGAGCAAGCTCACTGTTCTGGCCATATAGGAAACTAAGTAGATTAGAAGAGTGCTCTTTTCTCAAAAGCAGAGTGTGTTTGTTGTAAGGCGAGCTAGTATTTGTTTCCCATCAGAAATGGAGTTGAATCACATGCAGTTTCTTGTCCTACCAGCAGGAGTAGTTTTCTGGTAAGAAGAGTCACTATTGTGCTCCCATTGCCATACACAGTGCAAATAGCACTCGCGTCTGTTCCCAGCAAGTACAGTGTATTGGACTGAAGAGAAGCTACTGTTCTAGTCAGTTTCTTAAGTGGAGTTGAACTAGATATGGCCCGTACATCGGAAGCACAGTTCTTTTGTTCTGATCAAGCTCACTCTTCTGGCCCTATAGGAAACACAGTAGATTAGAAGAGTGCTCTTTCTCAAAAGCAGAGTGTGTTTCTTGTAAGGCGAGCTAGGGTTTGTTTCCCAATCAGAAAAGGGTTTGAATCACATGCAGTTTCTGGTCCTACGAGCAAGAGTTGTTTTGTGTTAAAAAGAGTCACTTTTGTGCCCCATTCGCCATGCACAGTGCAAAGAGCACTCGCGTCTGTTCCCAGCAAGTACAGTGTATTGGACTGAAGAGAAGCTACTGTTCTCTTCAGTTTCCTAAGTGGAGTTGAACTAGATTGGCCTTTACGTTGGAAGAACAGTTCTTTTGTTCTGAGCAAGCTCACTGTTCTGGCCATATAGGAAACACAGTAGATTAGAAGAGTGCTCTTTTCTCAAAAGCAGAGTGTGTTTCTTGTAAGGCGAGCTAGTATTTGTTTCCCAGTCAGAAATGGAGTTGAATCACATGCAGTTTATGGTCCTATGAGCAAGAGTTGTTTTCTGGTAAGAAGAGTCACTATTGTGCTCCCATTGCCTTACACAGTGCAAATAGCTCTTGCATCTGTTCCCAGCAAGTACAGTGTATTGGACTGAGGAGAAGCTACTGTTCTCGTCAGTTTCCTAAGTTGAGTTGAACTAGATATGGCCCGTACGTCGGAAGCACTGTTCTTTTCTTCTGAGCAAGCTCAATGTTCTGGCCCTATAGGAAACACAGTAGATTAGAAGAGTGCTCTTTTCTCAAAAGCAGAGTTTGTTTCTTGTAAGGCGAGCTACTATTTGTTTCCCAGTCAGAAATGGAGTTGAATCACATGTAGTTTCTGGTCCTACGAGCAAGAGTTGTTTTCTGGTAAGAAGAGTCACTATTGTGCTCCCATTGCCATACACAGTGCAAATAGCACTCGCGTCTGTTCCCAGCAAGTACAGTGTATTGGACGGATGAGAAGCTACTGTTCTCGTCAGTTTCTTAAGTGGAGTTGAACTAGATATGGCCCGTACATGGGAAGCACAGTTCTTTTGTTCTGAGCAAGCTCACTCTTCTGGCCCTATAGGAAACACAGTAGATTAGAAGAGTGCTCTTTTCTCAAAAGCAGAGTGTGTTTCTTGTAAGGCGAGCTAGGGTTTGTTTCCCAATCAGAAAAGGATTTGAATCACATGCAGTTTCTGGTCCTACGAGCAAGAGTTGTTTTGTGGTAAAAAGAGTCACTTTTGTGCTCCATTTGCCATGCACAGTGCAAAGAGCACTGGCGTCTGTTCCCAGCAAGTACAGAGTATTGGACTGAAGAGAAGCTACTGTTCTCTTCAGTTTCCTATGTGGAGTTGAACTAGATATGGCCTGTATGTTGGAAGCACAGTTCTTTTCTTCTGAGCAAGCTCACTGTTCTGGCCCTATAGGAAACACAGGAGAGTAGAAGAGTGCTCTTTTCTCAAAAGCAGAGTGTGTTTCTTATAAGGCGAGCTAGTATTTGTTTCCCAGTCAGAAATGGAGTTGAATCACATGCAGTTTCTTGTCCTACCAGCAGGAGTTGTTTTCTGGTAAGAAGAGTAACTATTGTGCTCCCATTGCCATACACAGTGCAAATAGCACTCGCGTCTGTTCCCAGCAAGTACAGTGTATTGGACTGAAGAGAAGCTACTGTTCTAGTCAGTTTCTTAAGTGGAGTTGTACTAGATATGGCCCGTACATCGGAAGCACAGTTCTTTTGTTCTGAGCAAGCTCACTCTTCTAGCCCTATAGGAATCACAGTAGATTAGAAAAGTGCTCTTTCTCAAAAGCAGAGTGTGTTTCTTGTAAGGCGAGCTAGGGTTTGTTTCCCAATCAGAAAAGGATTTGAATCACATGCAGTTTCTGGTCATACGAGCAAGAGTTGTTTTGTGTTAAAAAGAGTCACTTTTGTGCTCCATTCGCCATGCACAGTGCAAAGAGCACTCGTGTCTGTTCCCAGCAAGTACAGTGTATTGGACTGAAGAGAAGCTACTGTTCTCTTCAGTTTCCTAAGTGGAGTTGAACTAGATATGGCCCGTACGTCAGAAGCACAGTTCTTTTGTTCTGAGCAAGCTCACTGTTCTGGCCCTATAGGAAAAACAGTAGGTTAGAAGAGTGCTCTTTTCTCAAAAGCAGAGTGTGTTTCTTGTAAGGCGAGCTAGTGTTTGTTTCCCAGTCCTATATGGAGTTGAATCACATGCAGTTTCTTGTCCTACAAGCAAGAGTTGTTTTCTGGTAAGAAGAGTCACTATTGTGCTCCCATTGCCATACACAGTGCAAATAGCACTCGCGTCTGTTCCCAGCAAGTACAGTGTATTGGACTGAAGAGAAGCTACTGTTCTCGTCAGTTTCTTAAGTGGAGTTGAACTAGATATGGCCCGTACATGGGAAGCACAGTTCTTTTGTTCTGAGCAAGCTCACTCTTCTGGCCCTATAGGAAACACAGTAGATTAGAAGAGTGTTCTTTTCTATAAAGCAGAGTGTGTTTCTTGTAAGGCGAGCTAGGGTTTGTTTCCCAATCAGAAAAGGATTTGAATCACATGTAGTTTCTGGTCCTACAAGCAAGAGTTGTTTTGTGGTAAAAAGAGTCACTTTTGTGCTCCATTTGCCATGCACAGTGCAAAGAGAACTCGTGTCTGTTCCCAGCAAGTACAGTGTATTGGACTGAAGAGAAGCTACTGTTCTCGTCAGTTTCCTAAGTGGAGTTGAACTAGATATGGCCTGTATGTTGGAAGCACAGTTCTTTTCTTCTGAGCAAGCTCACTGTTCTGGCACTATAGGAAACACAGGAGAGTAGAAGAGTGCTCTTTTCTCAAAAGCAGAGTGTGTTTCTTGTAAGGCGAGCTACTATTTGTTTCCCAGTCAGAAATGGAGTTGAATCACATGCAGTTTCTTGTCCTACCAGCAGGAGTTGTTTTCTGGTAAGAAGAGTCACTATTGTGCTCCCATTGCCATACACAGTGCAAATAGCATTCGCGTCTGTTCCCAGCAAGTACAGTGTATTGGACTGAAGAGAAGCTACTGTTCTCGTCAGTTTCTTAAGTGGAGTTGAACTAGATATGGCCCGTATATGGGAAGCACAGTTCTTTTGTTCTGAGCAAGCTCACTCTTCTGGCCCTATAGGAAACACAGTAGATTAGAAGAGTGTTCTTTTCTATAAAGCAGAGTGTGTTTCTTGTAAGGCGAGCTAGGGTTTGTTTCCCAATCAGAAAAGGATTTGAATCACATGCAGTATATGGTCCTAAGAGCTAGAGTTGTTTTGTGGTAAAAAAAAGAGTCACTTTTGTGCTCCATTTGCCATGCACAGTGCAAAGAGCACTCACGTCTGTTCCCAGCAAGTACAGTGTATTGGACTGAAGAGAAGCTACTGTTCTTGTCAGTTTCCTAAGCAGAGTTGAACTAGATATGTCCCGTGTGTCGTAAGCACAGTGCTTTTGTTCTGAGCAAGCTCACTCTTCTGGCCCTATAGGAAACACAGTAGATTAGAAGAGTGCTCCTTTCTCAAAAGCAGAGTGTGTCTTGTTTGGCGAGCTACTATTTGTTTCCCAGTCAGAAATGGAGTTGAATCACATACAGTTTCTGGTCCTACGAGCAAGAGTTGTTTTCTGGTAAGAAGAGTCACTATTGCGCTCCC
Source organism: Peromyscus eremicus (assembly GCF_949786415.1). NCBI lineage: Eukaryota > Metazoa > Chordata > Mammalia > Rodentia > Cricetidae > Peromyscus > Peromyscus eremicus. Next base: position 11,469 of record NW_026737812.1, read on the forward strand.
ATTGCCATACACAGTGCAAATAGCACTCGCGTCTGTTCCCAGCAAGTACAGTGTATTGGACTGAAGAGAAGCTACTGTTCTCGTCAGTTTCTTAAGTGGAGTTGAACTAGATATGGCCCGTGCATCGGAAGCACAGTTCTTTTCTTCTGAGCAAGCTCACTCTTCTGGCCCTATAGGAAACACAGTAGATTAGAAGAGTGCTCTTTTCTCAAAAGCAGAGTGTGTTTCTTGTAAGGCGAGCTAGGGTTTGTTTCCCAATCAGAAAAGGATTTGAATCACATGCAGTTTCTGGTCCTACGAGCAAGAGTTGTTTTGTGGTATAAAGAATCACTTTTGTGCTCCATTTGCCATGCACAGTGCAAAGAGCACTGGCGTCTGTTCCCAGCAAGTACAGGGTATTGGACTGAAGAGAAGCTACTGTTCTCTTCAGTTTCCTATGTGGAGTTGAACTAGATATGGCCTGTATGTTGGAAGCACAGTTCTTTTCTTCTGAGCAAGTTCACTGTTCTGGCCCTATAGGAAACACAGGAGAGTAGAAGAGTGCTCTTTTCTCAAAAGCAGAGTGTGTTTCTTGTAAGGCGAGCTACTATTTGTTTCCCAGTCAGAAATGGAGTTGAATCACATGCAGTTTCTTGTCCTACCAGCAGGAGTAGTTTTCTGGTAAGAAGAGTCACTATTGTGCTTCCATTGCCATACACAGTGCAAATAGCACTCACGTCTGTTCCCAGCGAGTACAGTGTATTGGACTGAAGAGAAGCTACTGTTCTAGTCAGTTTCTTAAGTGGAGTTGAACTAGATATGGCCCGTACATCGGAAGCACAGTTCTTTTGTTCTGAGCAAGCTCACTCTTCTGGCCCTATAGGAAACACAGTAGATTAGAAGAGTGCTCTTTCTCAAAAGCAGAGTGTGTTTCTTGTAAGGCGAGCTAGGGTTTGTTTCCCAATCAGAAAAGGATTTGAATCACATGCAGTTTCTGGTCCTAGGAGCAAGAGTTGTTTTGTGTTAAAAAGAGTCACTTTTGTGCCCCATTCGCCATGCACAGTGCAAAGAGCACTCGCGTCTGTTCCCAGCAAGTACAGTGTATTGGACTGAAGAGAAGCTACTGTTCTCTTCAGTTTCCTAAGTGGAGTTGAACTAGATTGGCCTGTACGTTGGAAGCACAGTTCTTTTGTTCTGAGCAAGCTCACTGTTCTGGCCATATAGGAAACACAGTAGATTAGAAGAGTGCTCTTTTCTCAAAAGCAGAGTGTGTTTCTTGTAAGGCGAGCTACTATTTGTTTCCCAGTCAGAAATGGAGTTGAATCACATGTTGTTTCTGGTCCTACGAGCAAGAGTTGTTTTGTGTTAAAAAGAGTCACTTTTGTGCTCCATTTGCCATGCACAGTGCAAAGAGCACTGGCGTCTGTTCCCAGCAAGTACAGTGTATTGGACTGAAGAGAAGCTACTGTTCTCTTCAGTTTCCTAAGTGGAGTTGAACTAGATTGGCCCGTACATCGGAAGCACAGTTCTTTTCTTCTGAGCAAGCTCACTCTACTGGCCCTATAGGAAACACAGTAGATTAGAAGAGTGCTCTTTTCTCAAAAGCAGAGTGTGTTTCTTGTAAGGCGAGCTAGGGTTTGTTTCCCAATCAGAAAAGGATTTGAATCACATGCAGTTTCTGGTCCTACGAGCAAGAGTTGTTTTGTGGTATAAAGAATCACTTTTGTGCTCCATTTGCCATGCACAGTGCAAAGAGCACTGGCGTCTGTTCCCAGCAAGTACAGGGTATTGGACTGAAGAGAAGCTACTGTTCTCTTCAGTTTCCTATGTGGAGTTGAACTAGATATGGCCTGTATGTTGGAAGCACAGTTCTTTTCTTCTGAGCAAGCTCACTGTTCTGGCCCTATAGGAAACACAGGAGAGTAGAAGAGTGCTCTTTTATCAAAAGCAGAGTGTGTTTCTTGTAAGGCGAGCTAGTATTTGTTTCCCATCAGAAATGGAGTTGAATCACATGCAGTTTCTTGTCCTACCAGCAGGAGTAGTTTTCTGGTAAGAAGAGTCACTATTGTGCTCCCATTGCCATACACAGTGCAAATAGCACTCGCGTCTGTTCCCAGCAAGTACAGTGTATTGGACTGAAGAGAAGCTACTGTTCTAGTCAGTTTCTTGAGTGGAGTTGAACTAGATATGGCCCGTACATCGGAAGCACAGTTCTTTTGTTCTGAGCAAGCTCACTCTTCTGGCCCTATAGGAAACACAGTAGATTAGAAGAGTGCTCTTTCTCAAAAGCAGAGTGTGTTTCTTGTAAGGCGAGCTAGGGTTTGTTTCCCAATCAGAAAAGGATTTGAATCACATGCAGTTTCTGGTCCTACGAGCAAGAGTTGTTTTGTGTTAAAAAGAGTCACTTTTGTGCCCCATTCGCCATGCACAGTGCAAAGAGCACTCGCGTCTGTTCCCAGCAACTACAGTGTATTGGACTGAAGAGAAGCTACTGTTCTCTTCAGTTTCCTAAGTGGAGTTGAACTAGATTGGCCTGTACGTTGGAAGCACAGTTCTTTTGTTCTGAGCAAGCTCACTGTTCTGGCCATATAGGAAACTAAGTAGATTAGAAGAGTGCTCTTTTCTCAAAAGCAGAGTGTGTTTGTTGTAAGGCGAGCTAGTATTTGTTTCCCATCAGAAATGGAGTTGAATCACATGCAGTTTCTTGTCCTACCAGCAGGAGTAGTTTTCTGGTAAGAAGAGTCACTATTGTGCTCCCATTGCCATACACAGTGCAAATAGCACTCGCGTCTGTTCCCAGCAAGTACAGTGTATTGGACTGAAGAGAAGCTACTGTTCTAGTCAGTTTCTTAAGTGGAGTTGAACTAGATATGGCCCGTACATCGGAAGCACAGTTCTTTTGTTCTGATCAAGCTCACTCTTCTGGCCCTATAGGAAACACAGTAGATTAGAAGAGTGCTCTTTCTCAAAAGCAGAGTGTGTTTCTTGTAAGGCGAGCTAGGGTTTGTTTCCCAATCAGAAAAGGGTTTGAATCACATGCAGTTTCTGGTCCTACGAGCAAGAGTTGTTTTGTGTTAAAAAGAGTCACTTTTGTGCCCCATTCGCCATGCACAGTGCAAAGAGCACTCGCGTCTGTTCCCAGCAAGTACAGTGTATTGGACTGAAGAGAAGCTACTGTTCTCTTCAGTTTCCTAAGTGGAGTTGAACTAGATTGGCCTTTACGTTGGAAGAACAGTTCTTTTGTTCTGAGCAAGCTCACTGTTCTGGCCATATAGGAAACACAGTAGATTAGAAGAGTGCTCTTTTCTCAAAAGCAGAGTGTGTTTCTTGTAAGGCGAGCTAGTATTTGTTTCCCAGTCAGAAATGGAGTTGAATCACATGCAGTTTATGGTCCTATGAGCAAGAGTTGTTTTCTGGTAAGAAGAGTCACTATTGTGCTCCCATTGCCTTACACAGTGCAAATAGCTCTTGCATCTGTTCCCAGCAAGTACAGTGTATTGGACTGAGGAGAAGCTACTGTTCTCGTCAGTTTCCTAAGTTGAGTTGAACTAGATATGGCCCGTACGTCGGAAGCACTGTTCTTTTCTTCTGAGCAAGCTCAATGTTCTGGCCCTATAGGAAACACAGTAGATTAGAAGAGTGCTCTTTTCTCAAAAGCAGAGTTTGTTTCTTGTAAGGCGAGCTACTATTTGTTTCCCAGTCAGAAATGGAGTTGAATCACATGTAGTTTCTGGTCCTACGAGCAAGAGTTGTTTTCTGGTAAGAAGAGTCACTATTGTGCTCCCATTGCCATACACAGTGCAAATAGCACTCGCGTCTGTTCCCAGCAAGTACAGTGTATTGGACGGATGAGAAGCTACTGTTCTCGTCAGTTTCTTAAGTGGAGTTGAACTAGATATGGCCCGTACATGGGAAGCACAGTTCTTTTGTTCTGAGCAAGCTCACTCTTCTGGCCCTATAGGAAACACAGTAGATTAGAAGAGTGCTCTTTTCTCAAAAGCAGAGTGTGTTTCTTGTAAGGCGAGCTAGGGTTTGTTTCCCAATCAGAAAAGGATTTGAATCACATGCAGTTTCTGGTCCTACGAGCAAGAGTTGTTTTGTGGTAAAAAGAGTCACTTTTGTGCTCCATTTGCCATGCACAGTGCAAAGAGCACTGGCGTCTGTTCCCAGCAAGTACAGAGTATTGGACTGAAGAGAAGCTACTGTTCTCTTCAGTTTCCTATGTGGAGTTGAACTAGATATGGCCTGTATGTTGGAAGCACAGTTCTTTTCTTCTGAGCAAGCTCACTGTTCTGGCCCTATAGGAAACACAGGAGAGTAGAAGAGTGCTCTTTTCTCAAAAGCAGAGTGTGTTTCTTATAAGGCGAGCTAGTATTTGTTTCCCAGTCAGAAATGGAGTTGAATCACATGCAGTTTCTTGTCCTACCAGCAGGAGTTGTTTTCTGGTAAGAAGAGTAACTATTGTGCTCCCATTGCCATACACAGTGCAAATAGCACTCGCGTCTGTTCCCAGCAAGTACAGTGTATTGGACTGAAGAGAAGCTACTGTTCTAGTCAGTTTCTTAAGTGGAGTTGTACTAGATATGGCCCGTACATCGGAAGCACAGTTCTTTTGTTCTGAGCAAGCTCACTCTTCTAGCCCTATAGGAATCACAGTAGATTAGAAAAGTGCTCTTTCTCAAAAGCAGAGTGTGTTTCTTGTAAGGCGAGCTAGGGTTTGTTTCCCAATCAGAAAAGGATTTGAATCACATGCAGTTTCTGGTCATACGAGCAAGAGTTGTTTTGTGTTAAAAAGAGTCACTTTTGTGCTCCATTCGCCATGCACAGTGCAAAGAGCACTCGTGTCTGTTCCCAGCAAGTACAGTGTATTGGACTGAAGAGAAGCTACTGTTCTCTTCAGTTTCCTAAGTGGAGTTGAACTAGATATGGCCCGTACGTCAGAAGCACAGTTCTTTTGTTCTGAGCAAGCTCACTGTTCTGGCCCTATAGGAAAAACAGTAGGTTAGAAGAGTGCTCTTTTCTCAAAAGCAGAGTGTGTTTCTTGTAAGGCGAGCTAGTGTTTGTTTCCCAGTCCTATATGGAGTTGAATCACATGCAGTTTCTTGTCCTACAAGCAAGAGTTGTTTTCTGGTAAGAAGAGTCACTATTGTGCTCCCATTGCCATACACAGTGCAAATAGCACTCGCGTCTGTTCCCAGCAAGTACAGTGTATTGGACTGAAGAGAAGCTACTGTTCTCGTCAGTTTCTTAAGTGGAGTTGAACTAGATATGGCCCGTACATGGGAAGCACAGTTCTTTTGTTCTGAGCAAGCTCACTCTTCTGGCCCTATAGGAAACACAGTAGATTAGAAGAGTGTTCTTTTCTATAAAGCAGAGTGTGTTTCTTGTAAGGCGAGCTAGGGTTTGTTTCCCAATCAGAAAAGGATTTGAATCACATGTAGTTTCTGGTCCTACAAGCAAGAGTTGTTTTGTGGTAAAAAGAGTCACTTTTGTGCTCCATTTGCCATGCACAGTGCAAAGAGAACTCGTGTCTGTTCCCAGCAAGTACAGTGTATTGGACTGAAGAGAAGCTACTGTTCTCGTCAGTTTCCTAAGTGGAGTTGAACTAGATATGGCCTGTATGTTGGAAGCACAGTTCTTTTCTTCTGAGCAAGCTCACTGTTCTGGCACTATAGGAAACACAGGAGAGTAGAAGAGTGCTCTTTTCTCAAAAGCAGAGTGTGTTTCTTGTAAGGCGAGCTACTATTTGTTTCCCAGTCAGAAATGGAGTTGAATCACATGCAGTTTCTTGTCCTACCAGCAGGAGTTGTTTTCTGGTAAGAAGAGTCACTATTGTGCTCCCATTGCCATACACAGTGCAAATAGCATTCGCGTCTGTTCCCAGCAAGTACAGTGTATTGGACTGAAGAGAAGCTACTGTTCTCGTCAGTTTCTTAAGTGGAGTTGAACTAGATATGGCCCGTATATGGGAAGCACAGTTCTTTTGTTCTGAGCAAGCTCACTCTTCTGGCCCTATAGGAAACACAGTAGATTAGAAGAGTGTTCTTTTCTATAAAGCAGAGTGTGTTTCTTGTAAGGCGAGCTAGGGTTTGTTTCCCAATCAGAAAAGGATTTGAATCACATGCAGTATATGGTCCTAAGAGCTAGAGTTGTTTTGTGGTAAAAAAAAGAGTCACTTTTGTGCTCCATTTGCCATGCACAGTGCAAAGAGCACTCACGTCTGTTCCCAGCAAGTACAGTGTATTGGACTGAAGAGAAGCTACTGTTCTTGTCAGTTTCCTAAGCAGAGTTGAACTAGATATGTCCCGTGTGTCGTAAGCACAGTGCTTTTGTTCTGAGCAAGCTCACTCTTCTGGCCCTATAGGAAACACAGTAGATTAGAAGAGTGCTCCTTTCTCAAAAGCAGAGTGTGTCTTGTTTGGCGAGCTACTATTTGTTTCCCAGTCAGAAATGGAGTTGAATCACATACAGTTTCTGGTCCTACGAGCAAGAGTTGTTTTCTGGTAAGAAGAGTCACTATTGCGCTCCCATTGCCATACACAGTGCAAATAGCACTCGCGTCTGTTCCCAGCAAGTACAGTGTATTGGACTGAAGAGAAGCTACTGTTCTCGTCAGTTTCTTAAGTGGAGTTGAACTAGATATGGCCCGTGCATCGGAAGCACAGTTCTTTTCTTCTGAGCAAGCTCACTCTTCTGGCCCTATAGGAAACACAGTAGATTAGAAGAGTGCTCTTTTCTCAAAAGCAGAGTGTGTTTCTTGTAAGGCGAGCTAGGGTTTGTTTCCCAATCAGAAAAGGATTTGAATCACATGCAGTTTCTGGTCCTACGAGCAAGAGTTGTTTTGTGGTATAAAGAATCACTTTTGTGCTCCATTTGCCATGCACAGTGCAAAGAGCACTGGCGTCTGTTCCCAGCAAGTACAGGGTATTGGACTGAAGAGAAGCTACTGTTCTCTTCAGTTTCCTATGTGGAGTTGAACTAGATATGGCCTGTATGTTGGAAGCACAGTTCTTTTCTTCTGAGCAAGTTCACTGTTCTGGCCCTATAGGAAACACAGGAGAGTAGAAGAGTGCTCTTTTCTCAAAAGCAGAGTGTGTTTCTTGTAAGGCGAGCTAGTATTTGTTTCCCAGTCAGAAATGGAGTTGAATCACATGCAGTTTCTTGTCCTACCAGCAGGAGTAGTTTTCTGGTAAGAAGAGACACTATTGTGCTTCCATTGCCATACACAGTGCAAATAGCACTCACGTCTGTTCCCAGCGAGTACAGTGTATTGGACTGAAGAGAAGCTACTGTTCTAGTCAGTTTCTTAAGTGGAGTTGAACTAGATATGGCCCGTACATCGGAAGCACAGTTCTTTTGTTCTGAGCAAGCTCACTCTTCTGGCCCTATAGGAAACACAGTAGATTAGAAGAGTGCTCTTTCTCAAAAGCAGAGTGTGTTTCTTGTAAGGCGAGCTAGGGTTTGTTTCCCAATCAGAAAAGGATTTGAATCACATGCAGTTTCTGGTCCTAGGAGCAAGAGTTGTTTTGTGTTAAAAAGAGTCACTTTTGTGCCCCATTCGCCATGCACAGTGCAAAGAGCACTCGCGTCTGTTCCCAGCAAGTACAGTGTATTGGACTGAAGAGAAGCTACTGTTCTCTTCAGTTTCCTAAGTGGAGTTGAACTAGATTGGCCTGTACGTTGGAAGCACAGTTCTTTTGTTCTGAGCAAGCTCACTGTTCTGGCCATATAGGAAACACAGTAGATTAGAAGAGTGCTCTTTTCTCAAAAGCAGAGTGTGTTTCTTGTAAGGCGAGCTACTATTTGTTTCCCAGTCAGAAATGGAGTTGAATCACATGTTGTTTCTGGTCCTACGAGCAAGAGTTGTTTTGTGTTAAAAAGAGTCACTTTTGTGCTCCATTTGCCATGCACAGTGCAAAGAGCACTGGCGTCTGTTCCCAGCAAGTACAGTGTATTGGACTGAAGAGAAGCTACTGTTCTCTTCAGTTTCCTATGTGGAGTTGAACTAGATATGGCCTGTATGTTGGAAGCACAGTTCTTTTCTTCTGAGCAAGCTCACTGTTCTGGCCCTATAGGAAACACAGGAGAGTAGAAGAGTGCTCTTTTCTCAAAAGCAGAGTGTGTTTCTTGTAAGGCGAGCTAGTATTTGTTTCCCAGTCAGAAATGGAGTTGAATCACATGCAGTTTCTTGTCCTACCAGCAGGAGTTGTTTTCTGGTAAGAAGAGTCACTATTGTGCTCCCATTGCCATACACAGTGCAAATAGCATTCGCGTCTGTTCCCAGCAAGTACAGTGTATTGGACTGAAGAGAAGCTACTGTTCTCGTCAGTTTCTTAAGTGGAGTTGAACTAGATATGGCCTGTACATGGGAAGCACAGTTCTTTTGTTCTGAGCAAGCTCACTCTTCTGGCCCTATAGGAAACACAGTAGATTAGAAGAGTGTTCTTTTCTATAAAGCAGAGTGTGTTTCTTGTAAGGCGAGCTAGGGTTTGTTTCCCAATCAGAAAAGGATTTGAATCACATGCAGTATATGGTCCTTAGAGCTAGAGTTGTTTTGTGGTAAAAAAGAGTCACTTTTGTGCTCCATTTGCCATGCACAGTGCAAAGAGCACTCACGTCTGTTCCCAGCAAGTACAGTGTATTGGACTGAAGAGAAGCTACTGTTCTTGTCAGTTTCCTAAGCAGAGTTGAACTAGATATGTCCCGTGTGTCGGAAGCACAGTGCTTTTGTTCTGAGCAAGCTCACTCTTCTGGCCCTATAGGAAACACAGTAGATTAGAAGAGTGCTCTTTTCTCAAAAGCAGAGTGTGTCTTGTTTGGCGAGCTACTATTTGTTTCCCAGTCAGAAATGGAGTTGAATCACATACAGTTTCTGGTCCTATGAGCAAGAGTTGTTTTCTGATAAGAAGAGTCACTATTGCGCTCCCATTGCCATACACAGTGCAAATAGCACTCGCGTCTGTTCCCAGCAAGTACAGTGTATTGGACTGAAGAGAAGCTACTGTTCTCGTCAGTTTCTTAAGTGGAGTTGAACTAGATATGGCCTGTACATCGGAAGCACAGTTCTTTTGTTCTGAGCAAGCTCACTCTTCTGGCCCTATAGGAAACACAGTAGATTAGAAGAGTGCTCTTTCTCAAAAGCAGAGTGTGTTTCTTGTAAGGCGAGCTAGGGTTTGTTTCCCAATCAGAAAAGGGTTTGAATCACATGCAGTTTCTGGTCCTACGAGCAAGAGTTGTTTTGTGTTAAAAAGAGTCACTTTTGTGCCCCATTCGCCATGCACAGTGCAAAGAGCACTCGCGTCTGTTCCCAGCAAGTACAGTGTATTGGACTGAAGAGAAGCTACTGTTCTCTTCAGTTTCCTAAGTGGAGTTGAACTAGATTGGCCTGTACGTTGGAAGCACAGTTCTTTTGTTCTGAGCAAGCTCACTGTTCTGGCCATATAGGAAACACAGTAGATTAGAAGAGTGCTCTTTTCTCAAAAGCAGAGTGTGTTTGTTGTAAGGCGAGCTAGTATTTGTTTCCCAGTCAGAAATGGAGTTGAATCACATGCAGTTTATGGTCCTATGAGCAAGAGTTGTTTTCTGGTAAGAAGAGTCACTATTGTGCTCCCATTGCCTTACACAGTGCAAATAGCTCTTGCATCTGTTCCCAGCAAGTACAGTGTATTGGACTGAGGAGAAGCTACTGTTCTCGTCAGTTTCCTAAGTTGAGTTGAACTAGATATGGCCCGTACGTAGGAAGCACTGTTCTTTTCTTCTGAGCAAGCTCAATGTTCTGGCCCTATAGGAAACACAGTAGATTAGAAGAGTGCTCTTTTCTCAAAAGCAGAGTGTGTTTCTTGTAAGGCGAGCTACTATTTGTTTCCCAGTCAGAAATGGAGTTGAATCACATGTTGTTTCTGGTCCTACGAGCAAGAGTTGTTTTCTGGTAAGAAGAGTCACTATTGTGCTCCCATTGCCATACACAGTGCAAATAGCACTCGCGTCTGTTCCCAGCAAGTACAGTGTATTGGACTGAAGAGCAGCTACTGTTCTTGTCAGTTTCCTAAGCAGAGTTGAAATAGATATGGCCCGTGTGTAGGAAGCACAGTTCTTTTGTTCTGAGCAAGCTCACTGTTCTGGCCCTATAGGAAACACAGTAGATTAGAAGAGTGCTCTTTTCTCAAAAGCAGAGTGTGTTTCTTGTAAGGCGAGCTAGGGTTTGTTTCCCAATCAGAAAAGGATTTGAATAACATGTAGTTTCTGGTCCTACAAGCAAGAGTTGTTTTGTGGTAAAAAGAGTCACTTTTGTGCTCCATTTGCCATGCACAGTGCAAAGAGCACTCGTGTCTGTTCCCAGCAAGTACAGTGTATTGGACTGAAGAGAAGCTACTGTTCTTGTCAGTTTCCTAAGTGGAGTTGAACTAGATATGGCCTGTATGTTGGAAGCACAGTTCTTTTCTTCTGAGCAAGCTCACTGTTCTGGCCCTATAGGAAACACAGGAGAGTAGAAGAGTGCTCTTTCCTCAAAAGCAGAGTGTGTTTCTTGTAAGTCGAGCTACTATTTGTTTCCCAGTCAGAAATGGAGTTGAATCACATGCAGTTTCTTGTCCTACGAGCAGGAGTTGTTTTCTGGTAAGAAGAGTCACTATTGTGCTCCCATTGCCATACACAGTTCAAATAGCATTCGCGTCTGTTCCCAGCAAGTACAGTGTATTGGACTGAAGAGAAGCTACTGTTCTCATCAGTTTCTTAAGTGGAGTTGAACTAGATATGGCCCGTACATGGGAAGCACAGTTCTTTTGTTCTGAGCAAGCTCACTCTTCTGGCCCTATAGGAAACACAGTAGATTAGAAGAGTGTTCTTTTCTATAAAGCAGAGTGTGTTTCTTGTAAGGCGAGCTAGGGTTTGTTTCCCAATCAGAAAAGGATTTGAATCACATGCAGTATATGGTCCTAAGAGCTAGAGTTGTTTTGTGGTAAAAAAGAGTCACTTTTGTGCTCCATTTGCCATGCACAGTGCAAAGAGCACTCACGTCTGTTCCCAGCAAGTACAGTGTATTGGACTGAAGAGAAGCTACTGTTCTTGTCAGTTTCCTAAGCAGACTTGAACTAGATATGTCCCGTGTGTCGGAAGCACAGTGCTTTTGTTCTGAGCAAGCTCACTCTTCTGGCCCTATAGGAAACACAGTAGATTAGAAGAGTGCTCTTTTCTCAAAAGCAGAGTGTGTCTTGTTTGGCGAGCTACTATTTGTTTCCCAGTCAGAAATGGAGTTGAATCACATACAGTTTCTGGTCCTACGAGCAAGAGTTGTTTTCTGGTAAGAAGAGTCACTATTGCGCTCCCATTGCCATACACAGTGCAAATAGCACTCGCGTCTGTTCCCAGCAAGTACAGTGTATTGGACTGAAGAGAAGCTACTGTTCTCGTCAGTTTCTTAAGTGGAGTTGAAGTAGATATGGCCCGTACATCGGAAGCACAGTTCTTTTCTTCTGAGCAAGCTCACTCTACTGGCCCTATAGGAAACACAGTAGATTAGAAGAGTGCTCTTTTCTCAAAAGCAGAGTGTGTTTCTTGTAAGGCGAGCTAGGGTTTGTTTCCCAATCAGAAAAGGATTTGAATCACATGCAGTTTCTGGTCCTACGAGCAAGAGTTGTTTTGTGGTATAAAGAATCACTTTTGTGCTCCATTTGCCATGGACAGTGCAAAGAGCACTGGCGTCTGTTCCCAGCAAGTACAGGGTATTGGACTGAAGAGAAGCTACTGTTCTCTTCAGTTTCCTATGTGGAGTTGAACTAGATATGGCCTGTATGTTGGAAGCACAGTTCTTTTCTTCTGAGCAAGCTCACTGTTCTGGCCCTATAGGAAACACAGGAGAGTAGAAGAGTGCTCTTTTATCAAAAGCAGAGTGTGTTTCTTGTAAGGCGAGCTAGTATTTGTTTCCCATCAGAAATGGAGTTGAATCACATGCAGTTTCTTGTCCTACCAGCAGGAGTAGTTTTCTGGTAAGAAGAGTCACTATTGTGCTCCCATTGCCATACACAGTGCAAATAGCACTCGCGTCTGTTCCCAGCAAGTACAGTGTATTGGACTGAAGAGAAGCTACTGTTCTAGTCAGTTTCTTGAGTGGAGTTGAACTAGATATGGCCCGTACATCGGAAGCACAGTTCTTTTGTTCTGAGCAAGCTCACTCTTCTGGCCCTATAGGAAACACAGTAGATTAGAAGAGTGCTCTTTCTCAAAAGCAGAGTGTGTTTCTTGTAAGGCGAGCTAGGGTTTGTTTCCCAATCAGAAAAGGATTTGAATCACATGCAGTTTCTGGTCCTACGAGCAAGAGTTGTTTTGTGTTAAAAAGAGTCACTTTTGTGCCCCATTCGCCATGCACAGTGCAAAGAGCACTCGCGTCTGTTCCCAGCAACTACAGTGTATTGGACTGAAGAGAAGCTACTGTTCTCTTCAGTTTCCTAAGTGGAGTTGAACTAGATTGGCCTGTATGTTGGAAGCACAGTTCTTTTGTTCTGAGCAAGCTCACTGTTCTGGCCATATAGGAAACTAAGTAGATTAGAAGAGTGCTCTTTTCTCAAAAGCAGAGTGTGTTTGTTGTAAGGCGAGCTAGTATTTGTTTCCCATCAGAAATGGAGTTGAATCACATGCAGTTTCTTGTCCTACCAGCAGGAGTAGTTTTCTGGTAAGAAGAGTCACTATTGTGCTCCCATTGCCATACACAGTGCAAATAGCACTCGCGTCTGTTCCCAGCAAGTACAGTGTATTGGACTGAAGAGAAGCTACTGTTCTAGTCAGTTTCTTAAGTGGAGTTGAACTAGATATGGCCCGTACATCGGAAGCACAGTTCTTTTGTTCTGATCAAGCTCACTCTTCTGGCCCTATAGGAAACACAGTAGATTAGAAGAGTGCTCTTTCTCAAAAGCAGAGTGTGTTTCTTGTAAGGCGAGCTAGGGTTTGTTTCCCAATCAGAAAAGGGTTTGAATCACATGCAGTTTCTGGTCCTACGAGCAAGAGTTGTTTTGTGTTAAAAAGAGTCACTTTTGTGCCCCATTCGCCATGCACAGTGCAAAGAGCACTCGCGTCTGTTCCCAGCAAGTACAGTGTTGGACTGAAGAGAAGCTACTGTTCTCTTCAGTTTCCTAAGTGGAGTTGAACTAGATTGGCCTGTACGTTGGAAGCACAGTTCTTTTGTTCTGAGCAAGCTCACTTTCTGGCCATATAGGAAACACAGTAGATTAGAAGAGTGCTCTTTTCTCAAAAGCAGAGTGTGTTTGTTGTAAGGCGAGCTAGTATTTGTTTCCCAGTCAGAAATGGAGTTGAATCACATGCAGTTTATGGTCCTATGAGCAAGAGTTATTTTCTGGTAAGAAGAGTCACTATTGTGCTCCCATTGCCTTACACAGTGCAAATAGCTCTTGCATCTGTTCCAGCAAGTAAAGTGTATTGGACTGAGGAGAAGCTACTGTTCTCGTCAGTTTCCTAAGTTGAGTTGAACTAGATATGGCCCATACGTAGGAAGCACTGTTCTTTTCTTCTGAGCAAGCTCAATGTTCTGGCCCTATAGGAAACACAGTAGATTAGAAGAGTGCTCTTTTCTCAAAAGCAGAGTGTGTTTCTTGTAAGGCGAGCTACTATTTGTTTCCCAGTCAGAAATGGAGTTGAATCACATGTTGTTTCTGGTCCTACGAGCAAGAGTTGTTTTCTGGTAAGAAGAGTCACTATTGTGCTCCCATTGCCATACACAGTGCAAATAGCACTCGCGTCTGTTCCCAGCAAGTACAGTGTATTGGACTGAAGAGCAGCTACTGTTCTTTTCAGTTTCCTAAGCAGAGTTGAACTAGATATGGCCCGTGTGTAGGAAGCACAGTTCTTTTGTTCTGAGCAAGCTCACTGTTCTGGCCCTATAGGAAACACAGTAGATTAGAAGAGTGCTCTTTTCTCAAAAGCAGAGTGTGTTTCTTGTAAGGCGAGCTAGGGTTTGTTTCCCAATCAGAAAAGGATTTGAATAACATGTAGTTTCTGGTCCTACAAGCAAGAGTTGTTTTGTGGTAAAAAGAGTCACTTTTGTGCTCCATTTGCCATGCACAGTGCAAAGAGCACTCGTGTCTGTTCCCAGCAAGTACAGTGTATTGGACTGAAGAGAAGCTACTGTTCTCGTCAGTTTCCCAAGTGGAGTTGAACTAGATATGGCCTGTATGTTGGAAGCACAGTTCTTTTCTTCTGAGCAAGCTCACTGTTCTGGCCCTATAGGAAACACAGGAGAGTAGAAGAGTGCTCTTTTCTCAAAAGCAGAGTGTGTTTCTTGTAAGGCGAGCTACTATTTGTTTCCCAGTCAGAAATGGAGTTGAATCACATGCAGTTTCTTGTCCTACGAGCAGGAGTTGTTTTCTGGTAAGAAGAGTCACTATTGTGCTCCCATTGCCATACACAGTGCAAATAGCATTCGCGTCTGTTCCCAGCAAGTACAGTGTATTGGACTGAAGAGAAGCTACTGTTCTCGTCAGTTTCTTAAGTGGAGTTGAACTAGATATGGCCCGTATATGGGAAGCACAGTTCTTTTGTTCTGAGCAAGCTCACTCTTCTGGCCCTATAGGAAACACAGTAGATTAGAAGAGTGTTCTTTTCTATAAAGCAGAGTGTGTTTCTTGTAAGGCGAGCTAGGGTTTGTTTCCCAATCAGAAAAGGATTTGAATCACATGCAGTATATGGTCCTAAGAGCTAGAGTTGTTTTGTGGTAAAAAAAAGAGTCACTTTTGTGCTCCATTTGCCATGCACAGTGCAAAGAGCACTCACGTCTGTTCCCAGCAAGTACAGTGTATTGGACTGAAGAGAAGCTACTGTTCTTGTCAGTTTCCTAAGCAGAGTTGAACTAGATATGTCCCGTGTGTCGGAAGCACAGTGCTTTTGTTCTGAGCAAGCTCACTCTTCTGGCCCTATAGGAAACACAGTAGATTAGAAGAGTGCTCCTTTCTCAAAAGCAGAGTGTGTCTTGTTTGGCGAGCTACTATTTGTTTCCCAGTCAGAAATGGAGTTGAATCACATACAGTTTCTGGTCCTACGAGCAAGAGTTGTTTTCTGGTAAGAAGAGTCACTATTGCGCTCCCATTGCCATACACAGTGCAAATAGCACTCGCGTCTGTTCCCAGCAAGTACAGTGTATTGGACTGAAGAGAAGCTACTGTTCTCGTCAGTTTCTTAAGTGGAGTTGAACTAGATATGGCCCTTGCATCGGAAGCACAGTTCTTTTCTTCTGAGCAAGCTCACTCTTCTGGCCCTATAGGAAACACAGTAGATTAGAAGAGTGCTCTTTTCTCAAAAGCAGAGTGTGTTTCTTGTAAGGCGAGCTAGGGTTTGTTTCCCAATCAGAAAAGGATTTGAATCACATGCAGTTTCTGGTCCTATGAGCAAGAGTTGTTTTGTGGTATAAAGAATCACTTTTGTGCTCCATTTGCCATGCACAGTGCAAAGAGCACTGGCGTCTGTTCCCAGCAAGTACAGGGTATTGGACTGAAGAGAAGCTACTGTTCTCTTCAGTTTCCTATGTGGAGTTGAACTAGATATGGCCTGTATGTTGGAAGCACAGTTCTTTTCTTCTGAGCAAGCTCACTGTTCTGGCCCTATAGGAAACACAGGAGAGTAGAAGAGTGCTCCTTTATCAAAAGCAGAGTGTGTTTCTTGTAAGGTGAGCTAGTATTTGTTTCCCAGTCAGAAATGGAGTTGAATCACATGCAGTTTCTTGTCCTACCAGCAGGAGTAGTTTTCTGGTAAGAAGAGTCACTATTGTGCTCCCATTGCCATACACAGTGCAAATAGCACTCACGTCTGTTCCCAGCGAGTACAGTGTATTGGACTGAAGAGAAGCTACTGTTCTAGTCAGTTTCTTAAGTGGAGTTGAACTAGATATGGCCCGTACATCGGAAGCACAGTTCTTTTGTTCTGAGCAAGCTCACTCTTCTGGCCCTATAGGAAACACAGTAGATTAGAAGAGTGCTCTTTCTCAAAAGCAGAGTGTGTTTCTTGTAAGGCGAGCTAGGGTTTGTTTCCCAATCAGAAAAGGATTTGAATCACATGCAGTTTCTGGTCCTACGAGCAAGAGTTGTTTTGTGTTAAAAAGAGTCACTTTTGTGCCCCATTCGCCATGCACAGTGCAAAGAGCACTCGCGTCTGTTCCCAGCAAGTACAGTGTATTGGACTGAAGAGAAGCTACTGTTCTCTTCAGTTTCCTAAGTGGAGTTGAACTAGATTGGCCTGTACGTTGGAAGCACAGTTCTTTTGTTCTGAGCAAGCTCACTGTTCTGGCCATATAGGAAACACAGTAGATTAGAAGAGTGCTCTTTTCTCAAAAGCAGAGTGTGTTTCTTGTAAGGCGAGCTACTATTTGTTTCCCAGTCAGAAATGGAGTTGAATCACATGCAGTTTATGGTCCTATGAGCAAGAGTTGTTTTCTGGTAAGAAGAGTCACTATTGTGCTCCCATTGCCTTACACAGTGCAAATAGCTCTTGCATCTGTTCCCAGCAAGTACAGTGTATTGGACTGAGGAGAAGCTACTGTTCTCGTCAGTTTCCTAAGTTGAGTTGAACTAGATATGGCCCGTACGTCGGAAGCACTGTTCTTTTCTTCTGAGCAAGCTCAATGTTCTGGCCCTATAGGAAACACAGTAGATTAGAAGAGTGCTCTTTTCTCAAAAGCAGAGTGTGTTTCTTGTAAGGCGAGCTACTATTTGTTTCCCAGTCAGAAATGGAGTTGAATCACATGTTGTTTCTGGTCCTACGAGCAAGAGTTGTTTTGTGTTAAAAAGAGTCACTTTTGTGCTCCATTTGCCATGCACAGTGCAAAGAGCACTGGCGTCTGTTCCCAGCAAGTACAGTGTATTGGACTGAAGAGAAGCTACTGTTCTCTTCAGTTTCCTATGTGGAGTTGAACTAGATATGGCCTGTATGTTGGAAGCACAGTTCTTTTCTTCTGAGCAAGCTCACTGTTCTGGCCCTATAGGAAACACAGGAGAGTAGAAGAGTGCTCTTTTCTCAAAAGCAGAGTGTGTTTCTTGTAAGGCGAGCTAGTATTTGTTTCCCAGTCAGAAATGGAGTTGAATCACATGCAGTTTCTTGTCCTACCAGCAGGAGTTGTTTTCTGGTAAGAAGAGTCACTATTGTGCTCCCATTGCCATACACAGTGCAAATAGCATTCGCGTCTGTTCCCAGCAAGTACAGTGTATTGGACTGAAGAGAAGCTACTGTTCTCGTCAGTTTCTTAAGTGGAGTTGAACTAGATATGGCCTGTACATGGGAAGCACAGTTCTTTTGTTCTGAGCAAGCTCACTCTTCTGGCCCTATAGGAAACACAGTAGATTAGAAGAGTGTTCTTTTCTATAAAGCAGAGTGTGTTTCTTGTAAGGCGAGCTAGGGTTTGTTTCCCAATCAGAAAAGGATTTGAATCACATGCAGTATATGGTCCTTAGAGCTAGAGTTGTTTTGTGGTAAAAAAGAGTCACTTTTGTGCTCCATTTGCCATGCACAGTGCAAAGAGCACTCACGTCTGTTCCCAGCAAGTACAGTGTATTGGACTGAAGAGAAGCTACTGTTCTTGTCAGTTTCCTAAGCAGAGTTGAACTAGATATGTCCCGTGTGTCGGAAGCACAGTGCTTTTGTTCTGAGCAAGCTCACTCTTCTGGCCCTATAGGAAACACAGTAGATTAGAAGAGTGCTCTTTTCTCAAAAGCAGAGTGTGTCTTGTTTGGCGAGCTACTATTTGTTTCCCAGTCAGAAATGGAGTTGAATCACATACAGTTTCTGGTCCTATGAGCAAGAGTTGTTTTCTGGTAAGAAGAGTCACTATTGCGCTCCCATTGCCATACACAGTGCAAATAGCACTCGCGTCTGTTCCCAGCAAGTACAGTGTATTGGACTGAAGAGAAGCTACTGTTCTCGTCAGTTTCTTAAGTGGAGTTGAACTAGATATGGCCCGTACATCGGAAGCACAGTTCTTTTGTTCTGAGCAAGCTCACTCTTCTGGCCCTATAGGAAACACAGTAGATTAGAAGAGTGCTCTTTCTCAAAAGCAGAGTGTGTTTCTTGTAAGGCGAGCTAGGGTTTGTTTCCCAATCAGAAAAGGGTTTGAATCACATGCAGTTTCTGGTCCTACGAGCAAGAGTTGTTTTGTGTTAAAAAGAGTCACTTTTGTGCCCCATTCGCCATGCACAGTGCAAAGAGCACTCGCGTCTGTTCCCAGCAAGTACAGTGTATTGGACTGAAGAGAAGCTACTGTTCTCTTCAGTTTCCTAAGTGGAGTTGAACTAGATTGGCCTGTACGTTGGAAGCACAGTTCTTTTGTTCTGAGCAAGCTCACTGTTCTGGCCATATAGGAAACACAGTAGATTAGAAGAGTGCTCTTTTCTCAAAAGCAGAGTGTGTTTGTTGTAAGGCGAGCTACTATTTGTTTCCCAGTCAGAAATGGAGTTGAATCACATGCAGTTTATGGTCCTATGAGCAAGAGTTGTTTTCTGGTAAGAAGAGTCACTATTGTGCTCCCATTGCCTTACACAGTGCAAATAGCTCTTGCATCTGTTCCCAGCAAGTACAGTGTATTGGACTGAGGAGAAGCTACTGTTCTCGTCAGTTTCCTAAGTTGAGTTGAACTAGATATGGCCCGTACGTAGGAAGCACTGTTCTTTTCTTCTGATCAATCTCAATGTTCTGGCCCTATAGGAAACACAGTAGATTAGAAGAGTGCTCTTTTCTCAAAAGCAGAGTGTGTTTCTTGTAAGGCGAGCTACTATTTGTTTCCCAGTCAGAAATGGAGTTGAATCACATGTTGTTTCTGGTCCTAAGAGCAAGAGTTGTTTTCTGGTAAGAAGAGTCACTATTGTGCTCCCATTGCCATACACAGTGCAAATAGCACTCGCGTCTGTTCCCAGCAAGTACAGTGTATTGGACTGAAGAGCAGCTACTGTTCTTGTCAGTTTCCTAAGCAGAGTTGAAATAGATATGGCCCGTGTGTAGGAAGCACAGTTCTTTTGTTCTGAGCAAGCTCACTGTTCTGGCCCTATAGGAAACACAGTAGATTAGAAGAGTGCTCTTTTCTCAAAAGCAGAGTGTGTTTCTTGTAAGGCGAGCTAGGGTTTGTTTCCCAATCAGAAAAGGATTTGAATAACATGTAGTTTCTGGTCCTACAAGCAAGAGTTGTTTTGTGGTAAAAAGAGTCACTTTTGTGCTCCATTTGCCATGCACAGTGCAAAGAGCACTCGTGTCTGTTCCCAGCAAGTACAGTGTATTGGACTGAAGAGAAGCTACTGTTCTTGTCAGTTTCCTAAGTGGGAGTTGAACTAGATATGGCCTGTATGTTGGAAGCACAGTTCTTTTCTTCTGAGCAAGCTCACTGTTCTGGCCCTATAGGAAACACAGGAGAGTAGAAGAGTGCTCCTTTCCTCAAAAGCAGAGTGTGTTTTCTTGTAAGGCGAGCTACTCTTTGTTTCCCAGTCAGAAATGGAGTTGAATCACATGCAGTTTCTTGTCCTACGAGCAGGAGTTTGTTTTTCTGGTAAGAAGAGTCACTGTTGTGCTCCCATTGCCATACACAGTGCAAATAGCATTCGCGGTCTGTTCCCAGCAAGTACAGTGTATTGGACTGAAGAGAAGCTACTGTTCTCGTCAGTTTCTTAAGTGGAGTTGAACTAGATATGGCCCGTACATGGGAAGCACAGTTCTTTTGTTCTGAGCAAGCTCACTCTTCTGGCCCTATAGGAAACACAGTAGATTAGAAGAGTGTTCTTTTCTATAAAGCAGAGTGTGTTTCTTGTAAGGCGAGCTAGGGTTTGTTTTCCCAATCAGAAAAGGATTTGAATCACATGCAGTATATGGTCCTAAGAGCTAGAGTTGTTTTTGTGGTAAAAAAAGAGTCACTTTTGTGCTCCATTTGCCATGCACAGTGCAAAGAGCACTCACGTCTGTTCCCAGCAAGTACAGGGTATTGGACTGAAGAGAAGCTACTGTTCTTGTCAGTTTCCTAAGCAGAGTTGAACTAGATATGTCCCGTGTGTCGGAAGCACAGTGCTTTTGTTCTGAGCAAGCTCACTCTTCTGGCCCTATAGGAAACACAGTAGATTAGAAGAGTGCTCTTTTCTCAAAAGCAGAGTGTGTCTTGTTTGGCGAGCTACTATTTGTTTTCCCAGTCAGAAATGGAGTTGAATCACATACAGTTTCTGGTCCTACGAGCAAGAGTTGTTTTTCTGGTAAGAAGAGTCACTATTGCGCTCCCCATTGCCATACACAGTGCAAATAGCACTCGCGTCTGTTCCCAGGAAGTACAGTGTATTGGACTGAAGAGAAGCTTACTGTTCTCGTCAGTTTCTTAAGTGGAGTTGAACTAGATATGGCCCCGTACATCGGAAGCACAGTT
>NW_026737813.1:0-31820 GCF_949786415.1 Peromyscus eremicus
CACAAACTGCATGGGATTCAACTCCGTTTAGGACTGGGGAAACAAACGCTAGCTCGCCTTGCAAGAAACACACTCTGCGTTTGAGAAAACAGCACTCTTCTACTCTCCTGTGTTTCCTATAGGGCCAGAACAGTGAGCTTGCTCAGAACAAAAGAACTGTGCTTCCTACACACACGGGGCATATCTAGTTCAACTCTGCTTAAGAAACTGACAAGAACAGTAGCTTCTCTCAGTCCAATACACTGTACTTGCTGGGAACAGACGCGAGTGCTATTTGCACTGTGTATGGCAATGGGAGCGCAATAGTGACTCTTCTTAGCAGAAAACAACTCTTGCTCGTAGGACCAGAAACCGCATGGGATTCAACTCCGTTTAGGGACTGGGAAACAAATGCTAGCTCGCCTTGCAAGAAACACACTCTGCTTTGAGAAAACAGCACTCTTCTACTCTCCTGTGTTTCCTATAGGGCCAGAACAGTGAGCTTGCTCAGAACAAAAGAACTGTGCTTCCTACACACACGGGGCATATCTAGTTCACTCTGCTTAGGAAACTGACCAGAACAGTAGCTTCTCTTCAGTCCAATACACTGTACTTGCTGGGAACAGACGCGAGTGCTATTTGCACTGTGTATGGCAATGGGAGCGCAATAGTGACTCTTCTTAGCAGAAAACAACTCTTGCTCGTAGGACCAGAAACTGCATGGGATTCTACTCCGTTTAGGACTGGGAAACAAACGCTAGCTCGCCTTGCAAGAAACACACTCTGCTTTTGAGAAAACAGCACTCTTCTACTCTCCTGTGTTTCCTATAGGGCCAGAACAGTGAGCTTGCTCAGAACAAAAGAACTGTGCTTCCTACACACACGGGGGCATATCTAGTTCAACTCTGCTTAGGAAACTGACCAGAACAGTAGCTTCTCTTCATTCCAATACACTGTACTTGCTGGGAACAGACGCGAGTGCTATTTGCACTGTGTATGGCAATGGGAGCGCAATAGTGACTCTTCTTAGCAGAAAACAACTCTTGCTCGTAGGACCACAAACTGCATGGGATTCAACTCCGTTTAGGACTGGGAAACAACGCTAGCTCGCCTTGCAAGAAACACACTCTGCTTTTGAGAAAACAGCACTCTTCTACTCTCCTGTGTTTCCTATAGGGCCAGAACAGTGAGCTTGCTCAGAACAAAAGAACTGTGCTTCCTACACACACGGGGCATATCTAGTTCAACTCTGCTTAGGAAACTGACCAGAACAGTAGCTTCTCTTCAGTCCAATACACTGTACTTGCTGGGAACAGACGCGAGTGCTATTTGCACTGTGTATGGCAATGGGAGCGCAATAGTGACTCTTCTTAGCAGAAAACAACTCTTGCTCGTAGGACCAGAAACTGCATGGGATTCTACTCCGTTTAGGACTGGGAAACAAACGCTAGCTCGCCTTGCAAGAAACACACTCTGCTTTTGAGAAAACAGCACTCTTCTACTCTTCCTGTGTTTCCTATAGGGCCAGAACAGTGAGCTTGCTCAGAACAAAAGAACTGTGCTTCCTACACACACGGGGCATATCTAGTTCAACTCTGCTTAGGAAACTGACCAGAACAGTAGCTTCTCTTCATTCCAATACACTGTACTTGCTGGGAACAGACGCGAGTGCTATTTGCACTGTGTATGGCAATGGGAGCGCAATAGTGACTCTTCTTAGCAGAAAAACAACTCTTCTCGTAGGACCACAAACTGCATGGGATTCAACTCCGTTTAGGACTGGGAAACAAACGCTAGCTCGCCTTGCAAGAAACACACTCTGCCTTTTGAGAAAACAGCACTCTTCTACTCTCCTGTGTTTCCTATAGGGCCAGAACAGTGAGCTTGCTCAGAACAAAAGAACTGTGCTTCCTACACAACACGGGGCATATCTAGTTCAACTCTGCTTAGGAAACTGACCAGAACAGTAGCTTCTCTTCAGTCCAATACACTGTACTTGCTGGGAACAGACGCGAGTGCTATTTGCACTATGTATGGCAATGGGAGCGCAATAGTGGACTCTTCTTAGCAGAAAACAACTCTTGCTCGTAGGACCACAAACTGCATGGGATTCAACTCCGTTTAGGACTGGGAAACAAAACGCTAGCTCGCCTTGCAAGAAACACACTCTGCTTTTGAGAAAACAGCACTCTTCTACTCTCCTGTGTTTCCTATAGGGCCAGAACAGTGAGCTTGCTCAGAACCAAAGAACTGTGCTTCCTACACACACGGGCCATATCTAGTTCAAACTCTGCTTAGGAAACTGACCAGAACAGTAGCTTCTCTTCAGTCCAATACACTGTACTTGCTGGGAACAGACGCGAGTGCTATTTGCACTGTGTATGGCAATGGGAGCGCAATAGTGGACTCTTCTTAGCAGAAACACTCTTGCTCGTAGGACACACAAAATGCATGGGATTCAACTCCGTTAGGACTGGGAAACAAACGCTAGCTCGCCTTGCAAAAAACACACTCTGCCTTTTGAGAAAACAGCACTCTTCTACTCTCCTGTGTTTCCTATAGGGCCAGAAACAGTGAGCTTGCTCAGAACAAAAGAACTGTGCTTCCTACACACACGGGGCATATCTAGTTCAACTCTGCTTAGGAAACTGACAAGAACAGTAGCTTCTCTTCAGTCCAATACACTGTACTTGCTGGAACAGACGCGAGTGCTATTTTGCACTGTGTATGGCAATGGGAAACGCAATAGTGACTCTTCTTAGCAGAAAACAACTCTTGCTCGTAGGACCAGAAACCGCATGGGATTCAACTCCGTTTAGGACTGGGAAACAAATGCTAGCTCGCCTTGCAAGAAACACACCTCTGCTTTTGAGAAAACAGCACTCTTCTACTCTCCTGTGTTTCCTATAGGGCCAGAACAGTGAGCTTGCTCAGAACAAAAGAACTGTGCTTCCTACACACACGGGGCATATCTAGTTCAACTCTGCTTAGGAAACTGACCAGAACAGTAGCTTCTCTTCAGTCCAATACACTGTACTTGCTGGGAACAGACGCGAGTGCTATTTGCACTGTGTATGGCAATGGGAGCGCAATAGTGACTCTTCTTAGCAGAAAACAACTCTTGCTCGTAGGACCACAAACTGCATAGGATTCAACTCCGTTTAGGACTGGGAAACAAACGCTAGCTCGCCTTGCAAGAAACACACTCTGCTTTTGAGAAAACAGCACTCTTCTACTCTCCTGTGTTTCCTATAGGGCCAGAACAGTGAGCTTGCTCAGAAACAAAAGAACTGTGCTTCCTACACACACGGGGCATATCTAGTTCAACTCTGCTTAGGAAACTGACCAGAACAGTAGCTTCTCTTCAGTCCAATACACTGTACTTGCTGGGAACAGACGCGAGTGCTATTTGCACTGTGTATGGCAATGGGAGCGCAATAGTGACTCTTCTAAGCAGAAAACAACTCTTGCTCGTAGGACCAGAAACTGCATGGGATTCTACTCCGTTTAGGACTGGGAAACAAACGCTAGCTCGCCTTGCAAGAAACACACTCTGCTTTTGAGAAAACAGCACTCTTCTACTCTCCTGTGTTTCCTATAGGGCCAGAACAGTGAGCTTGCTCAGAAACAAAAGAACTGTGCTTCCTACACACACGGGGCATATCTAGTTCAACTCTGCTTAGGAAACTGACCAGAACAGTAGCTTCTCTTCAGTCCAATACACTGTACTTGCTGGGAACAGACGCGAGTGCTATTTGCACTGTGTATGGCAATGGGAGCGCAATAGTGACTCTTCTTAGCAGAAAACAACTCTTGCTCGTAGGACCACAATACTGCATGGGATTCAACTCCGTTTAGGACTGGGAAACAAACGCTAGCTCGCCTTGCAAGAAAACACACTCCTGCTTTTGAGAAAACAGCACTCTTCTACTCTCCTGTGTTTCCTATAGGGCCAGAACAGTGAGCTTGCTCAGAACAAAAAGAACTGTGCTTCCTACACACACGGGGCATATCTAGTTCAACTCTGCTTAAGAAACTGACAAGAACAGTAGCTTCTCTTCAGGTCCAATACACTGTACTTGCTGGGAACAGACGCGAGTGCTATTTGCACTGTGTATGGCAATGGGAGCGCAATAGTGACTCTTCTTAGCAGAAAACAACTCTTGCTCGTAGGACCAGAAACTGCATGGGATTCTACTCCGTTTAGGACTGGGAAACAACGCTAGCTCGCCTTGCAAGAAACACACTCTGCTTTGAGAAAACAGCACTCTTCTACTCTCCTGTGTTTCCTATAGGCCAGAACAGTGAGCTTGCTCAGAACAAAAGAACTGTGCTTCCTACACACACGGGGCATATCTAGTTCAACTCTGCTTAGGAAACTGACCAGAACAGTAGCTTCTCTTCAGTCCAATACACTGTACTTGCTGGGAACAGACGCGAGTGCTATTTGCACTGTGTATGGCAATGGGAGCGCAATAGTGACTCTTCTTAGCAGAAAACAACTCTTGCTCGTAGGACCAGAATCTGCATGGGATTCAACTCCGTTTAGGACTGGGAAACAAACGCTAGCTCGCTTGCAAGAAACACACTCTGCTTTGAGAAAACAGCACTCTTCTACTCTCCTGTGTTTCCTATAGGGCCAGAACAGTGAGCTTGCTCAGAACAAAAGAACTGTGCTTCCTACACACACGGGGCATATCTAGTTCAACTCTGCTTAGGAAAACTGACAAGAACAGTAGCTTCTCTTCAGTCCAATACACTGTACTTGCTGGGAACAGACGCGAGTGCTATTTGCACTGTGTATGGCAATGGGAGCGCAATAGTGACTCTTCTTAGCAGAAAACAACTCTTGCTCGTAGGACCAGAAACCGCATGGGATTCAACTCCGTTTAGGACTGGGAAACAAATGCTAGCTCGCCTTGCAAGAAACACACTCTGCTTTTGAGAAAACAGCACTCTTCTACTCTCCTGTGTTTCCTATAGGGCCAGAACAGTGAGCTTGCTCAGAACAAAAGAACTGTGCTTCCTACACACACGGGGCATATCTAGTTCAACTCTGCTTAGGAAACTGACCAGAACAGTAGCTTCTCTTCAGTCCAATACACTGTACTTGCTGGGAACAGACGCGAGTGCTATTTGCACTGTGTATGACAATGGGAGCGCAATAGTGACTCTTCTTAGCAGAAAACAACTCTTGCTCGTAAGGACCAGAAACTGCATGGGATTCTACTCCGTTTTAGGACTGGGAAACAAACGCTAGCTCGCCTTGCAAGAAACACACTCTGCTTTTGAGAAAACAGCACTCTTCTACTCTCCTGTGTTTCCTATAGGGCCAGAACAGTGAGCTTGCTCAGAACAAAAGAACTGTGCTTCCTACACACACGGGCATATCTAGTTCAACTCTGCTTAGGAACTGACCAGAACAGTAGCTTCTCTTCAGTCCAATACACTGTACTTGCTGGGAACAGACGCGAGTGCTATTTGCACTGTGTATGGCAATGGGAGCGCAATAGTGACTCTTCTTAGCAGAAAACAACTCTTGCTCGTAGGACCAGAAACTGCATGGGATTCTACTCCGTTTAGGACTGGGAAACAAACGCTAGCTCGCCTTGCAAGAAACACACTCTGCTTTTGAGAAAACAGCACTCTTCTACTCTCCTGTGTTTCCTATAGGGCCAGAACAGTGAGCTTGCTCAGAACAAAAGAACTGTGCTTCCTACACACACGGGGCATATCTAGTTCAACTCTGCTTAGGAAACTGACCAGAACAGTAGCTTCTCTTCAGTCCAATACACTGTACTTGCCTGGGAACAGACGCGAGTGCTGTTTGCACTGTGTATGCAATGGGAGCGCAATAGTGACTCTTCTTAGCAGAAAACAACTCTTGCTCGTAGGACCAGAAACTGCATGGGATTCAACTCCGTTTAGGACTGGGAAACAAACGCTAGCTCGCCTTGCAAGAAACACACTCTGCTTTTTGAGAAAACAGCACTCTTCTACTCTCCTGTGTTTCCTATAGGGCCAGAACAGTGAGCTTGCCTCAGAACAAAAGAACTGTGCTTCCTACACACACGGGGCATATCTAGTTCAACTCTGCTTAGGAAACTGACAAGAACAGTAGCTTCTCTTCAGTCCAATACACTGGTACTTGCTGGGAACAGACGCGAGTGCTTTGCACTGTGTATGGCAATGGGAGCGCAATAGTGACTCTTCTTAGCAGAAAACAACTCTTGCTCGTAGGACCAGAAACTGCATGGGATTCAACTCCGTTTAGGACTGGGAAACAAACGCTAGCTCGCCTTGCAAGAAACACACTCTGCTTTTGAGAAAACAGCACTCTTCTACTCTCCTGTGTTTCCTATAGGGCCAGAACAGTGAGCTTGCTCAGAACAAAAGAACTGTGCTTCCTACACACACGGGGGCATATCTAGTTCAACTCTGCTTAGGAAACTGACCAGAACAGTAGCTTCTCTTCAGTCCAATACACTGTACTTGCTGGGAACAGACGCGAGTGCTATTTGCACTGTGTATGGCAATGGGAGCGCAATAGTGACTCTTCTTAGCAGAAAACAACTCTTGCTCGTAGGACCACAAACTGCATGGGATTCAACTCCGTTTAGGACTGGGAAACAAACGCTAGCTCGCCTTGCAAGAAACACACTCTGCTTTTGAGAAAACAGCACTCTTCTACTCTCCTGTGTTTCCTATAGGGCCAGAACAGTGAGCTTGCTCAGAACAAAAGAACTGTGCTTCCTACACACACGGGGCATAACTAGTTCAACTCTGCTTAAGAAACTGACAAGAACAGTTGCTTCTCTTCAGTCCAATACACTGTACTTGCTGGGAACAGACGCGAGTGCTATTTGCACTGTGTATGGCAATGGAGCGCAATAGTGACTCTTCTTAGCAGAAAACAACTCTTGCTCGTAGGACCAGAAACTGCATGGGATTCAACTCCGTTTAGGACTGGAAACAAACGCTAGCTCGCCTTGCAAGAAACACACTCTGCTTTTGAGAAAACAGCACTCTTCTACTCTCCTGTGTTTCCTATAGGGCCAGAACAGTGAGCTTGCTCAGAACAAAAGAACTGTGCTTCCTACACACACGGGCCATATCTAGTTCAACTCTGCTTAGGAAACTGACCAGAACAGTAGCTTCTCTTCAGTCCAATACACTGTACTTGCTGGGAACAGACGCGAGTGCTATTTGCACTGTGTATGGCAATGGGAGCGCAATAGTGACTCTTCTAGCAGAAAACAACTCTTGCTCGTAGGACCAGAAACTGCATGGGATTCAACTCCGTTTAGGACTGGGAAACAAACGCTAGCTCGCCTTGCAAAAACACACTCTGCTTTTGAGAAAACAGCACTCTTCTACTCTCCTGTGTTTCCTATAGGGCCAGAACAGTGAGCTTGCTCAGAACAAAAGAACTGTGCTTCCTACACACACGGGGCATATCTAGTTCAACTCTGCTTAGGAAACTGACCAGAACAGTAGCTTCTCTTCATTGCAATACACTGTACTTGCTGGGAACAGACGCGAGTGCTATTTGCACTGTGTATGGCAATGGGAGCGCAATAGTGACTCTTCTTAGCAGAAAACAACTCTTGCTCGTAGGACCACAAACTGCATGGGATTCAACTCCGTTTAGGACTGGGAAACAAACGCTAGCTCGCCTTGCAAGAAACACACTCTGCTTTGAGAAAACAGCACTCTTCTACTCTCCTGTGTTTCCTATAGGGCCAGAACAGTGAGCTTGCTCAGAACAAAAGAACTGTGCTTCCTACACACACGGGGCATATCTAGTTCAACTCTGCTTAGGAAACTGACCAGAACAGTAGCTTCTCTTCAGTCCAATACACTGTACTTGCTGGGAACAGACGCGAGTGCTATTTGCACTGTGTATGGCAATGGAGCGCAATAGTGACTCTTCTTAGCAGAAAAGCAACTCTTGCTCGTAGGACCAGAAACTGCATGGGATTCTACTCCGTTTAGGACTGGGAAACAAACGCTAGCTCGCCTTGCAAGAAACACACTCTGCTTTTGAGAAAACAGCACTCTTCTACTCTCCTGTGTTTCCTATAGGGCCAGAACAGTGAGCTTGCTCAGAACAAAAGAACTGTGCTTCCTACACACACGGGGCATATCTAGTTCAACTCTGCTTAGGAAACTGACCAGAACAGTAGCTTCTCTTCATTCCAATACACTGTACTTGCTGGGAACAGACGCGAGTGCTATTTGCACTGTGTATGGCAATGGGAGCGCAATAGTGACTCTTCTTAGCAGAAAACAACTCTTGCTCGTAGGACCACAAACTGCATGGGATTCAACTCCGTTTAGGACTGGGAAACAAACGCTAAGCTCGCCTTGCAAGAAACACACTCTGCTTTTGAGAAAACAGCACTCTTCTACTCTCCTGTGTTTCCTATAGGGCCAGAACAGTGAGCTTGCTCAGAACAAAAGAACTGTGCTTCCTACACACACGGGGCATATCTAGTTCAACTCTGCTTAGGAAACTGACCAGAACAGTAGCTTCTCTTCAGTCCAATACACTGTACTTGCTGGGAACAGACGCGAGTGCTATTTGCACTATGTATGGCAATGGGAGCGCAATAGTGACTCTTCTTAGCAGAAAACAACTCTTGCTCGTAGGACCACAAACTAGATGGGATTCAACTCCGTTTAGGACTGGGGAAACAAACGCTAGCTCGCCTTGCAAGAAACACACTCTGCTTTTGAGAAAACAGCACTCTTCTACTCTCCTGTGTTTCCTATAGGGCCAGAAACAGTGAGCTTGCTCAGAACCAAAGAACTGTGCTTCCTACACACACGGGGCATATCTAGTTCAACTCTGCTTAAGAAACTGACAAGAACAGTTGCTTCTCTTCAGTCCAATACACTGTACTTGCTGGGAACAGACGCGAGTGCTATTTGCACTGTGTATGGCAATGGGAGCGCAATAGTGACTCTTCTTAGCAGAAAACAACTCTTGCTCGTAGGACCAGAAAACTGCATGGGATTCAACTCCGTTTAGGACTGGGAAACAAACGCTAGCTCGCCTTGCAAGAAACACACTCTGCTTTTGAGAAAACAGCACTCTTCTACTCTCCTGTGTTTCCTATAGGGGCCAGAACAGTGAGCTTGCTCAGAACAAAAGAACTGTGCTTCCTACACACACGGGCCATATCTAGTTCAACTCTGCTTAGGAAACTGACCAGAACAGTAGCTTCTCTTCAGTCCAATACACTGTACTTGCTGGGAACAGACGCGAGTGCTATTTGCACTGTGTATGGCAATGGGAGCGCAATAGTGACTCTTCTTAGCAGAAAACAAACTCTTGCTCGTAGGACCACAAACTGCATAGGATTCAACTCCGTTTAGGACTGGGAAACAAACGCTAGCTCGCCTTGCAAGAAACACACTCTGCTTTTGAGAAAACAGCACTCTTCTACTCTCCTGTGTTTCCTATAGGGCCAGAACAGTGAGCTTGCTCAGAACAAAAGAACTGTGCTTCCTACACACACTGGGCATATCTAGTTCAACTCTGCTTAGGAAACTGACCAGAACAGTAGCTTCTCTTCAGTCCAATACACTGTACTTGCTGGGAACAGACGCGAGTGCTATTTGCACTGTGTATGGCAATGGGAGCGCAATAGTGACTCTTCTAAGCAGAAAACAACTCTTGCTCGTAGGACCAGAAACTGCATGGGATTCAACTCCGTTTAGGACTGGAAACAAACGCTAGCTCGCCTTGCAAGAAACACACTCTGCTTTTGAGAAAACAGCACTCTTCTACTCTCCTGTGTTTCCTATAGGGCCAGAACAGTGAGCTTGCTCAGAACAAAAGAACTGTGCTTCCTACACACACGGGGCATATCTAGTTCAACTCTGCTTTCAGTCCAATACACTGTACTTGCTGGGAACAGACGCTGAGTGCTATTTGCACTGTGTATGGCAATGGGGAGCGCAATAGTGACTCTTCTTAGCAGAAAACAACTCTTGCTCGTAGGACCACAAACTGCATGGGATTCAACTCCGTTTAGGACTGGAAACAAACGCTAGCTCGCCTTGCAAGAAACACACTCTGCTTTTGAGAAAACAGCACTCTTTCTACTCTCCTGTGTTTTCCTATAGGGCCAGAACAGTGAGCTTGCTCAGAAACAAAAAGAACTGTGCTTCCTACACACACGGGGGCATATCTAGTTCAACTCTGCTTAAGAAAACTGACAAGAACAGTAGCTTCTCTTCAGTCCAATACACTGTACTTGCTGGGAACAGACGCGAGTGCTATTTGCACTGTGTATGGGCAATGGGAGCGCAATAGTGACCTCCTTCTTAGCAGAAAACAACTCTTGCTCGTAGGACCAGAAACTGCATGGGATTTCTACTCCGTTTAGGACTGGGAAACAAAACGCTAGCTCGCCTTGCAAGAAACACACTCTGCTTTTGAGAAAACAGCACTCTTCTACTCTCCTGTGTTTCCTATAGGGGCCAGAACAGTGAGCTTGCTCAGAACAAAAGAAACTGTGCCTTCCTACACACACGGGGCATATCTAGTTCAACTCTGCTTAGGAAACTGACCAGAACAGTAGCTTCTCTTCAGTCCAATACACTGTACTTGCTGGGAACAGACGCGAGTGCTATTTGCACTGTGTATGGCAATGGGAGCGCAATAGTGACTCTTCTTAGCAGAAAACAACTCTTTCTCGTAGGACCAGAATCTGCATGGGATTCAACTCCGTTTAGGACTGGGAAACAAACGCTAGCTCGCCTTGCAAGAAACACACTCTGCTTTTGAGAAAACAGCACCTTCTACTCTCCTGTGTTTTCCTATAGGGCCAGAACAGTGAGCCTTGCTCAGAACAAAAGAACTGTGCTTCCTACACACACGGGGCATATCTAGTTCAACTCTGCTTAGGAAACTGACAAGAACAGTAGCTTCTCTTCAGTCCCAATACACTGTACTTGCTGGGAACAGACGCGAGTGCTATTTGCACTGTGTATGGCAATGGGAGCGCAATAGTGACTCTTCTTAGCAGAAAACAACTCTTGCTCGTAGGACCAGAAACCGCATGGGATTCAACTCCGTTTTAGGACTGGGAAACAAATGCTAGCTCGCCTTGCAAGAAACACACTCTGCTTTTGAGAAAAACAGCACTCTTCTACTCTCCTGTGTTTCCTATAGGGCCAGAACAGTGAGCTTGCTCAGAACAAAAGAACTGTGCTTCCTACACACACGGGGCATATCTAGTTCAACTCTGCTTAGGAAACTGACCAGAACAGTAGCTTCTCTTCAGTCCAATACACTGTACTTGCTGGGAACAGACGCGAGTGCTATTTGCACTGTGTATGACAATGGGAGCGCAATAGTGACTCTTCTTAGCAGAAAACAACTCTTGCTCGTAGGACCAGAAACTGCATGGGATTCAACTCCGTTTAGGACTGGGAAACAAACGCTAGCTCGCCTTGCAAGAAAACACACTCTGCTTTTGAGAAAACAGCACTCTTCTACTCTCCTGTGTTTCCTATAGGGCCAGAACAGTGAGCTTGCCTCAGAACCAAAGAACCTGTGGCTTTCCTACACACACGGGGCATATCTAGTTCAACTCTGCTTAGGAAACTGACCAGAACAGTAGCTTCTCTTCAGTCCCAATACACTGTACTTGCTGGGAACAGACGCGGAGTGCTATTTGCACTGTGTATGGCAATGGGAGCGCAATAGTGACTCTTCTTAGCAGAAAACAACTCTTGCTCGTAGGACCAGAAACTGCATGGGATTCAACTCCGTTTAGGACTGGGAAACAAACGCTAGCTCGCCTTGCAAGAAACACACTCTGCTTTTGAGAAAACAGCACTCTTCTACTCTCCTGTGTTTCCTATAGGGCCAGAACAGTGAGCTTGCTCAGAACAAAAGAACTGTGCTTCCTACACACACGGGCCATATCTAGTTCAACTCTGCTTAGGAAACTGACCAGAACAGTAGCTTCTCTTCAGTCCAATACACTGTACTTGCTGGGAACAGACGCGAGTGCTATTTGCACTGTGTATGGCAATGGGAGCGCAATAGTGACTCTTCTTAGCAGAAAACAACTCTTGCTCGTAGGACCAGAATCTGCATGGGATTCAACTCCGTTTAGGACTGGGAAACAAACGCTAGCTCGCCTTGCAAGAAACACACTCTGCTTTTGAGAAAACAGCACTCTTCTACTCTCCTGTGTTTCCTATAGGGCCAGAACAGTGAGGCTTGCTCAGAACAAAAGAACTGTGCTTCCTACACACACGGGGCATATCTAGTTCAACTCTGCTTAGGAAACTGACAAGAACAGTAGCTTCTCTTCAGTCCAATACACTGTACTTGCTGGGAACAGACGCGAGTGCTATTTGCACTGTGTATGGCAATGGGAGCGCAATAGTGACTCTTCTTAGCAGAAAACAACTCTTGCTCGTAGGACCAGAAACCGCATGGGATTCAACTCCGTTTAGGACTGGGAAACAAATGCTAGCTCGCCTTGCAAGAAACACACTCTGCTTTTTGAGAAAACAGCACTCTTCTACTCTCCTGTGTTTCCTATAGGGCCAGAACAGTGAGCTTGCTCAGAACAAAAGAACTGTGCTTCCTACACACACGGGGCATATCTAGTTCAACTCTGCTTAGGAAACTGACCAGAACAGTAGCTTCTCTTCAGTCCAATACACTGTACTTGCTGGGAACAGACGCGAGTGCTATTTGCACTGTGTATGACAATGGGAGCGCAATAGTGACTCTTCTTAGCAGAAAACAACTCTTGCTCGTAGGACCAGAAACTGCATGGGATTCAACTCCGTTTAGGACTGGGAAACAAACGCTAGCTCGCCTTGCAAGAAACACACTCTGCTTTTGAGAAAACAGCACTCTTCTACTCTCCTGTGTTTCCTATAGGGCCAGAACAGTGAGCTTGCTCAGAACAAAAGAACTGTGCTTCCTACACACACGGGGCATATCTAGTTCAACTCTGCTTAGGAAACTGACCAGAACAGTAGCTTCTCTTCAGTCCAATACACTGTACTTGCTGGGAACAGACGCGAGTGCTATTTGCACTGTGTATGGCAATGGGAGCGCAATAGTGACTCTTCTTAGCAGAAAACAACTCTTGCTCGTAGGACCAGAAACTGCATGGGATTCAACTCCGTTTAGGACTGGGAAACAAACGCTAGCTCGCCTTGCAAGAAACACACTCTGCTTTTGAGAAAACAGCACTCTTCTACTCTCCTGTGTTTCCTATAGGGCCAGAACAGTGAGCTTGCTCAGAACAAAAGAACTGTGCTTCCTACACACACGGGGCATATCTAGTTCAACTCTGCTTAGGAAACTGACCAGAACAGTAGCTTCTCTTCAGTCCAATACACTGTACTTGCTGGGAACAGACGCGAGTGCTATTTGCACTGTGTATGGCAATGGGAGCGCAATAGTGACTCTTCTTAGCAGAAAACAACTCTTGCTCGTAGGACCACAAACTGCATGGGATTCAACTCCGTTTAGGACTGGGAAACAAACGCTAGCTCGCCTTGCAAGAAACACACTCTGCTTTTGAGAAAACAGCACTCTTCTACTCTCCTGTGTTTCCTATAGGGCCAGAACAGTGAGCTTGCTCAGAACCAAAGAACTGTGCTTCCTACACACACGGGGCATATCTAGTTCAACTCTGCTTAGGAAACTGACCAGAACAGTAGCTTCTCTTCAGTCCAATACACTGTACTTGCTGGGAACAGACGCGAGTGCTATTTGCACTGTGTATGGCAATGGGAGCACAATAGTGACTCTTCTTAGCAGAAAACAACTCTTGCTCGTAGGACCACAAACTGCATGGGATTCAACTCCGTTTAGGACTGGGAAACAAACGCTAGCTCGCCTTGCAAGAAACACACTCTGCTTTTGAGAAAACAGCACTCTTCTACTCTCCTGTGTTTCCTATAGGGCCAGAACAGTGAGCTTGCTCAGAACAAAAGAACTGTGCTTCCTACACACACGGGGCATATCTAGTTCAACTCTGCTTAGGAAACTGACCAGAACAGTAGCTTCTCTTCAGTCCAATACACTGTACTTGCTGGGAACAGACGCGAGTGCTATTTGCACTGTGTATGGCAATGGGAGCGCAATAGTGACTCTTCTAAGCAGAAAACAACTCTTGCTCGTAGGACCAGAAACTGCATGGGATTCAACTCCGTTTAGGACTGGGAAACAAACGCTAGCTCGCCTTGCAAGAAACACACTCTGCTTTTGAGAAAACAGCACTCTTCTACTCTCCTGTGTTTCCTATAGGGCCAGAACAGTGAGCTTGCTCAGAACAAAAGAACTGTGCTTCCTACACACACGGGGCATATCTAGTTCAAATCTGCTTAGGAAACTGACAAGAACAGTAGCTTCTCTTCAGTCCAATACACTGTACTTGCTGGGAACAGACGCGAGTGCTATTTGCACTGTGTATGGCAATGGGAGCGCAATAGTGACTCTTCTTAGCAGAAAACAACTCTTGCTCGTAGGACCAGAAACTGCATGGGATTCAACTCCGTTTAGGACTGGGAAACAAACGCTAGCTCGCCTTGCAAGAAACACACTCTGCTTTTGAGAAAACAGCACTCTTCTACTCTCCTGTGTTTCCTATAGGGCCAGAACAGTGAGCTTGCTCAGAACAAAAGAACTGTGCTTCCTACACACACGGGGCATATCTAGTTCAACTCTGCTTAGGAAACTGACCAGAACAGTAGCTTCTCTTCAGTCCAATACACTGTACTTGCTGGGAACAGACGCGAGTGCTATTTGCACTGTGTATGGCAATGGGAGCGCAATAGTGACTCTTCTTAGCAGAAAACAACTCTTGCTCGTAGGACCAGAAACTGCATGGGATTCAACTCCGTTTAGGACTGGGAAACAAACGCTAGCTCGCCTTGCAAGAAACACACTCTGCTTTTGAGAAAACAGCACTCTTCTACTCTCCTGTGTTTCCTATAGGGCCAGAACAGTGAGCTTGCTCAGAACAAAAGAACTGTGCTTCCTACACACACGGGCCATATCTAGTTCAACTCTGCTTAGGAAACTGACCAGAACAGTAGCTTCTCTTCAGTCCAATACACTGTACTTGCTGGGAACAGACGCGAGTGCTATTTGCACTGTGTATGGCAATGGGAGCGCAATAGTGACTCTTCTTAGCAGAAAACAACTCTTGCTCGTAGGACCACAAACTGCATGGGATTCAACTCCGTTTAGGACTGGGAAACAAACGCTAGCTCGCCTTGCAAGAAACACACTCTGCTTTTGAGAAAACAGCACTCTTCTACTCTCCTGTGTTTCCTATAGGGCCAGAACAGTGAGCTTGCTCAGAACAAAAGAACTGTGCTTCCTACACACACGGGGCATATCTAGTTCAACTCTGCTTAGGAAACTGACCAGAACAGTAGCTTCTCTTCAGTCCAATACACTGTACTTGCTGGGAACAGACGCGAGTGCTATTTGCACTGTGTATGGCAATGGGAGCGCAATAGTGACTCTTCTTAGCAGAAAACAACTCTTGCTCGTAGGACCACAAACTGCATGGGATTCAACTCCGTTTAGGACTGGGAAACAAACGCTAGCTCGCCTTGCAAGAAACACACTCTGCTTTTGAGAAAACAGCACTCTTCTACTCTCCTGTGTTTCCTATAGGGCCAGAACAGTGAGCTTGCTCAGAACAAAAGAACTGTGCTTCCTACACACACGGGGCATATCTAGTTCAACTCTGCTTAGGAAACTGACCAGAACAGTAGCTTCTCTTCAGTCCAATACACTGTACTTGCTGGGAACAGACGCGAGTGCTATTTGCACTGTGTATGGCAATGGGAGGGCAATAGTGACTCTTCTTAGCAGAAAACAACTCTTGCTCGTAGGACCAGAAACTGCATGGGATTCAACTCCGTTTAGGACTGGGAAACAAACGCTAGCTCGCCTTGCAAGAAACACACTCTGCTTTTGAGAAAACAGCACTCTTCTACTCTCCTGTGTTTCCTATAGGGCCAGAACAGTGAGCTTGCTCAGAACCAAAGAACTGTGCTTCCTACACACACGGGGCATATCTAGTTCAACTCTGCTTAAGAAACTGACAAGAACAGTAGCTTCTCTTCAGTCCAATACACTGTACTTGCTGGGAACAGACGCGAGTGCTATTTGCACTGTGTATGGCAATGGGAGCGCAATAGTGACTCTTCTTAGCAAAAAACAACTCTTGCTCGTAGGACCAGAAACTGCATGGGATTCTACTCCGTTTAGGACTGGGAAACAAACGCTAGCTCGCCTTGTAAAAAACACACTCTGCTTTTGAGAAAACAGCACTCTTCTACTCTCCTGTGTTTCCTATAGGGCCAGAACAGTGAGCTTGCTCAGAACAAAAGAACTGTGCTTCCTACACACACGGGGCATATCTAGTTCAACTCTGCTTAGGAAACTGACCAGAACAGTAGCTTCTCTTCAGTCCAATACACTGTACTTGCTGGGAACAGACGCGAGTGCTGTTTGCACTGTGTATGGCAATGGGAGCGCAATAGTGACTCTTCTTAGCAGAAAACAACTCTTGCTCGTAGGACCACAAACTGCATGGGATTCAACTCCGTTTAGGACTGGGAAACAAACGCTAGCTCGCCTTGCAAGAAACACACTCTGCTTTTGAGAAAACAGCACTCTTCTACTCTCCTGTGTTTCCTATAGGGCCAGAACAGTGAGCTTGCTCAGAACAAAAGAACTGTGCTTCCTACACACACGGGGCATATCTAGTTCAACTCTGCTTAGGAAACTGACAAGAACAGTAGCTTCTCTTCAGTCCAATACACTGTACTTGCTGGGAACAGACGCGAGTGCTATTTGCACTGTGTATGGCAATGGGAGCGCAATAGTGACTCTTCTTAGCAGAAAACAACTCTTGCTCGTAGGACCAGAAACCGCATGGGATTCAACTCCGTTTAGGACTGGGAAACAAATGCTAGCTCGCCTTGCAAGAAACACACTCTGCTTTTGAGAAAACAGCACTCTTCTACTCTCCTGTGTTTCCTATAGGGCCAGAACAGTGAGCTTGCTCAGAACAAAAGAACTGTGCTTCCTACACACACGGGGCATATCTAGTTCAACTCTGCTTAGGAAACTGACCAGAACAGTAGCTTCTCTTCAGTCCAATACACTGTACTTGCTGGGAACAGACGCGAGTGCTATTTGCACTGTGTATGACAATGGGAGCGCAATAGTGACTCTTCTTAGCAGAAAACAACTCTTGCTCGTAGGACCAGAAACTGCATGGGATTCAACTCCGTTTAGGACTGGGAAACAAACGCTAGCTCGCCTTGCAAGAAACACACTCTGCTTTTGAGAAAACAGCACTCTTCTACTCTCCTGTGTTTCCTATAGGGCCAGAACAGTGAGCTTGCTCAGAACCAAAGAACTGTGCTTCCTACACACACGGGGCATATCTAGTTCAACTCTGCTTAGGAAACTGACCAGAACAGTAGCTTCTCTTCAGTCCAATACACTGTACTTGCTGGGAACAGACGCGAGTGCTATTTGCACTGTGTATGGCAATGGGAGCGCAATAGTGACTCTTCTTAGCAGAAAACAACTCTTGCTCGTAGGACCAGAAACTGCATGGGATTCAACTCCGTTTAGGACTGGGAAACAAACGCTAGCTCGCCTTGCAAGAAACACACTCTGCTTTTGAGAAAACAGCACTCTTCTACTCTCCTGTGTTTCCTATAGGGCCAGAACAGTGAGCTTGCTCAGAACAAAAGAACTGTGCTTCCTACACACACGGGGCATATCTAGTTCAACTCTGCTTAGGAAACTGACCAGAACAGTAGCTTCTCTTCAGTCCAATACACTGTACTTGCTGGGAACAGACGCGAGTGCTATTTGCACTGTGTATGGCAATGGGAGCGCAATAGTGACTCTTCTTAGCAGAAAACAACTCTTGCTCGTAGGACCAGAATCTGCATGGGATTCAACTCCGTTTAGGACTGGGAAACAAACGCTAGCTCGCCTTGCAAGAAACACACTCTGCTTTTGAGAAAACAGCACTCTTCTACTCTCCTGTGTTTCCTATAGGGCCAGAACAGTGAGCTTGCTCAGAACAAAAGAACTGTGCTTCCTACACACACGGGGCATATCTAGTTCAACTCTGCTTAGGAAACTGACAAGAACAGTAGCTTCTCTTCAGTCCAATACACTGTACTTGCTGGGAACAGACGCGAGTGCTATTTGCACTGTGTATGGCAATGGGAGCGCAATAGTGACTCTTCTTAGCAGAAAACAACTCTTGCTCGTAGGACCAGAAACCGCATGGGATTCAACTCCGTTTAGGACTGGGAAACAAATGCTAGCTCGCCTTGCAAGAAACACACTCTGCTTTTGAGAAAACAGCACTCTTCTACTCTCCTGTGTTTCCTATAGGGCCAGAACAGTGAGCTTGCTCAGAACAAAAGAACTGTGCTTCCTACACACACGGGGCATATCTAGTTCAACTCTGCTTAGGAAACTGACCAGAACAGTAGCTTCTCTTCAGTCCAATACACTGTACTTGCTGGGAACAGACGCGAGTGCTATTTGCACTGTGTATGACAATGGGAGCGCAATAGTGACTCTTCTTAGCAGAAAACAACTCTTGCTCGTAGGACCAGAAACTGCATGGGATTCAACTCCGTTTAGGACTGGGAAACAAACGCTAGCTCGCCTTGCAAGAAACACACTCTGCTTTTGAGAAAACAGCACTCTTCTACTCTCCTGTGTTTCCTATAGGGCCAGAACAGTGAGCTTGCTCAGAACAAAAGAACTGTGCTTCCTACACACACGGGGCATATCTAGTTCAACTCTGCTTAGGAAACTGACCAGAACAGTAGCTTCTCTTCAGTCCAATACACTGTACTTGCTGGGAACAGACGCGAGTGCTATTTGCACTGTGTATGGCAATGGGAGCGCAATAGTGACTCTTCTTAGCAGAAAACAACTCTTGCTCGTAGGACCAGAAACTGCATGGGATTCAACTCCGTTTAGGACTGGGAAACAAACGCTAGCTCGCCTTGCAAGAAACACACTCTGCTTTTGAGAAAACAGCACTCTTCTACTCTCCTGTGTTTCCTATAGGGCCAGAACAGTGAGCTTGCTCAGAACAAAAGAACTGTGCTTCCTACACACACGGGGCATATCTAGTTCAACTCTGCTTAGGAAACTGACCAGAACAGTAGCTTCTCTTCAGTCCAATACA
This sequence comes from Peromyscus eremicus, assembly GCF_949786415.1. NCBI lineage: Eukaryota > Metazoa > Chordata > Mammalia > Rodentia > Cricetidae > Peromyscus > Peromyscus eremicus. Next base: position 19,230 of record NW_026737813.1, read on the forward strand.
CTGTACTTGCTGGGAACAGACGCGAGTGCTATTTGCACTGTGTATGGCAATGGGAGCGCAATAGTGACTCTTCTTAGCAGAAAACAACTCTTGCTCGTAGGACCACAAACTGCATGGGATTCAACTCCGTTTAGGACTGGGAAACAAACGCTAGCTCGCCTTGCAAGAAACACACTCTGCTTTTGAGAAAACAGCACTCTTCTACTCTCCTGTGTTTCCTATAGGGCCAGAACAGTGAGCTTGCTCAGAACAAAAGAACTGTGCTTCCTACACACACGGGGCATATCTAGTTCAACTCTGCTTAGGAAACTGACCAGAACAGTAGCTTCTCTTCAGTCCAATACACTGTACTTGCTGGGAACAGACGCGAGTGCTATTTGCACTGTGTATGGCAATGGGAGCGCAATAGTGACTCTTCTTAGCAGAAAACAACTCTTGCTCGTAGGACCACAAACTGCATGGGATTCAACTCCGTTTAGGACTGGGAAACAAACGCTAGCTCGCCTTGCAAGAAACACACTCTGCTTTTGAGAAAACAGCACTCTTCTACTCTCCTGTGTTTCCTATAGGGCCAGAACAGTGAGCTTGCTCAGAACAAAAGAACTGTGCTTCCTACACACACGGGGCATATCTAGTTCAACTCTGCTTAGGAAACTGACCAGAACAGTAGCTTCTCTTCAGTCCAATACACTGTACTTGCTGGGAACAGACGCGAGTGCTATTTGCACTGTGTATGGCAATGGGAGCGCAATAGTGACTCTTCTAAGCAGAAAACAACTCTTGCTCGTAGGACCAGAAACTGCATGGGATTCAACTCCGTTTAGGACTGGGAAACAAACGCTAGCTCGCCTTGCAAGAAACACACTCTGCTTTTGAGAAAACAGCACTCTTCTACTCTCCTGTGTTTCCTATAGGGCCAGAACAGTGAGCTTGCTCAGAACAAAAGAACTGTGCTTCCTACACACACGGGGCATATCTAGTTCAAATCTGCTTAGGAAACTGACAAGAACAGTAGCTTCTCTTCAGTCCAATACACTGTACTTGCTGGGAACAGACGCGAGTGCTATTTGCACTGTGTATGGCAATGGGGAGCGCAATAGTGACTCTTCTTAGCAGAAAACAACTCTTGCTCGTAGGACCAGAAACTGCATGGGATTCAACTCCGTTTAGGACTGGGAAACAAACGCTAGCTCGCCTTGCAAGAAACACACTCTGCTTTTGAGAAAACAGCACTCTTCTACTCTCCTGTGTTTCCTATAGGGCCAGAACAGTGAGCTTGCTCAGAACAAAAGAACTGTGCTTCCTACACACACGGGGCATATCTAGTTCAACTCTGCTTAGGAAACTGACCAGAACAGTAGCTTCTCTTCAGTCCAATACACTGTACTTGCTGGGAACAGACGCGAGTGCTATTTGCACTGTGTATGGCAATGGGAGCGCAATAGTGACTCTTCTTAGCAGAAAACAACTCTTGCTCGTAGGACCAGAAACTGCATGGGATTCAACTCCGTTTAGGACTGGGAAACAAACGCTAGCTCGCCTTGCAAGAAACACACTCTGCTTTTGAGAAAACAGCACTCTTCTACTCTCCTGTGTTTCCTATAGGGCCAGAACAGTGAGCTTGCTCAGAACAAAAGAACTGTGCTTCCTACACACACGGGCCATATCTAGTTCAACTCTGCTTAGGAAACTGACCAGAACAGTAGCTTCTCTTCAGTCCAATACACTGTACTTGCTGGGAACAGACGCGAGTGCTATTTGCATTGTGTATGGCAATGGGGAGCGCAATAGTGACTCTTCTTAGCAGAAAACAACTCTTGCTCGTAGGACCACAAACTGCATGGGATTCAACTCCGTTTAGGACTGGGAAACAAACGCTAGCTCGCCTTGCAAGAAACACACTCTGCTTTTGAGAAAACAGCACTCTTCTACTCTCCTGTGTTTCCTATAGGGCCAGAACAGTGAGCTTGCTCAGAACAAAAGAACTGTGCTTCCTACACACACGGGGCATATCTAGTTCAACTCTGCTTAGGAAACTGACCAGAACAGTAGCTTCTCTTCAGTCCAATACACTGTACTTGCTGGGAACAGACGCGAGTGCTATTTGCACTGTGTATGGCAATGGGAGCGCAATAGTGACTCTTCTTAGCAGAAAACAACTCTTGCTCGTAGGACCACAAACTGCATGGGATTCAACTCCGTTTAGGACTGGGAAACAAACGCTAGCTCGCCTTGCAAGAAACACACTCTGCTTTTGAGAAAACAGCACTCTTCTACTCTCCTGTGTTTCCTATAGGGCCAGAACAGTGAGCTTGCTCAGAACAAAAGAACTGTGCTTCCTACACACACGGGGCATATCTAGTTCAACTCTGCTTAGGAAACTGACCAGAACAGTAGCTTCTCTTCAGTCCAATACACTGTACTTGCTGGGAACAGACGCGAGTGCTATTTGCACTGTGTATGGCAATGGGAGCGCAATAGTGACTCTTCTAAGCAGAAAACAACTCTTGCTCGTAGGACCAGAAACTGCATGGGATTCAACTCCGTTTAGGACTGGGAAACAAACGCTAGCTCGCCTTGCAAGAAACACACTCTGCTTTTGAGAAAACAGCACTCTTCTACTCTCCTGTGTTTCCTATAGGGCCAGAACAGTGAGCTTGCTCAGAACAAAAGAACTGTGCTTCCTACACACACGGGGCATATCTAGTTCAAATCTGCTTAGGAAACTGACAAGAACAGTAGCTTCTCTTCAGTCCAATACACTGTACTTGCTGGGAACAGACGCGAGTGCTATTTGCACTGTGTATGGCAATGGGAGCGCAATAGTGACTCTTCTTAGCAGAAAACAACTCTTGCTCGTAGGACCAGAAACTGCATGGGATTCAACTCCGTTTAGGACTGGGAAACAAACGCTAGCTCGCCTTGCAAGAAACACACTCTGCTTTTGAGAAAACAGCACTCTTCTACTCTCCTGTGTTTCCTATAGGGCCAGAACAGTGAGCTTGCTCAGAACCAAAGAACTGTGCTTCCTACACACACGGGGCATATCTAGTTCAACTCTGCTTAAGAAACTGACAAGAACAGTAGCTTCTCTTCAGTCCAATACACTGTACTTGCTGGGAACAGACGCGAGTGCTATTTGCACTGTGTATGGCAATGGGAGCGCAATAGTGACTCTTCTTAGCAAAAAACAACTCTTGCTCGTAGGACCAGAAACTGCATGGGATTCTACTCCGTTTAGGACTGGGAAACAAACGCTAGCTCGCCTTGTAAAAAACACACTCTGCTTTTGAGAAAACAGCACTCTTCTACTCTCCTGTGTTTCCTATAGGGCCAGAACAGTGAGCTTGCTCAGAACAAAAGAACTGTGCTTCCTACACACACGGGGCATATCTAGTTCAACTCTGCTTAGGAAACTGACCAGAACAGTAGCTTCTCTTCAGTCCAATACACTGTACTTGCTGGGAACAGACGCGAGTGCTGTTTGCACTGTGTATGGCAATGGGAGCGCAATAGTGACTCTTCTTAGCAGAAAACAACTCTTGCTCGTAGGACCACAAACTGCATGGGATTCAACTCCGTTTAGGACTGGGAAACAAACGCTAGCTCGCCTTGCAAGAAACACACTCTGCTTTTGAGAAAACAGCACTCTTCTACTCTCCTGTGTTTCCTATAGGGCCAGAACAGTGAGCTTGCTCAGAACAAAAGAACTGTGCTTCCTACACACACGGGGCATATCTAGTTCAACTCTGCTTAGGAAACTGACAAGAACAGTAGCTTCTCTTCAGTCCAATACACTGTACTTGCTGGGAACAGACGCGAGTGCTATTTGCACTGTGTATGGCAATGGGAGCGCAATAGTGACTCTTCTTAGCAGAAAACAACTCTTGCTCGTAGGACCACAAAGTGCATGGGATTCAACTCCGTTTAGGACTGGGAAACAAACGCTAGCTCGCCTTGCAAGAAACACACTCTGCTTTTGAGAAAACAGCACTCTTCTACTCTCCTGTGTTTCCTATAGGGCCAGAACAGTGAGCTTGCTCAGAACCAAAGAACTGTGCTTCCTACACACACGGGGCATATCTAGTTCAACTCTGCTTAAGAAACTGACAAGAACAGTTGCTTCTCTTCAGTCCAATACACTGTACTTGCTGGGAACAGACGCGAGTGCTATTTGCACTGTGTATGGCAATGGGAGCGCAATAGTGACTCTTCTTAGCAGAAAACAACTCTTGCTCGTAGGACCAGAAACTGCATGGGATTCTACTCCGTTTAGGACTGGGAAACAAACGCTAGCTCGCCTTGCAAGAAACACACTCTGCTTTTGAGAAAACAGCACTCTTCTACTCTCCTGTGTTTCCTATAGGGCCAGAACAGTGAGCTTGCTCAGAACAAAAGAACTGTGCTTCCTACACACACGGGGCATATCTAGTTCAACTCTGCTTAGGAAACTGACCAGAACAGTAGCTTCTCTTCAGTCCAATACACTGTACTTGCTGGGAACAGACGCGAGTGCTATTTGCACTGTGTATGGCAATGGGAGCGCAATAGTGACTCTTCTTAGCAGAAAACAACTCTTGCTCGTAGGACCAGAATGTGCATGGGATTCAACTCCGTTTAGGACTGGGAAACAAACGCTAGCTCGCCTTGCAAAAAACACACTCTGCTTTTGAGAAAACAGCACTCTTCTACTCTCCTGTGTTTCCTATAGGGCCAGAACAGTGAGCTTGCTCAGAACAAAAGAACTGTGCTTCCTACACACACGGGGCATATCTAGTTCAACTCTGCTTAGGAAACTGACCAGAACAGTAGCTTCTCTTCAGTCCAATACACTGTACTTGCTGGGAACAGACGCGAGTGCTATTTGCACTGTGTATGGCAATGGGAGCGCAATAGTGACTCTTCTTAGCAGAAAACAACTCTTGCTCGTAGGACCAGAAACTGCATGGGATTCAACTCCGTTTAGGACTGGGAAACAAATGCTAGCTCGCCTTGCAAGAAACACACTCTGCTTTTGAGAAAACAGCACTCTTCTACTCTCCTGTGTTTCCTATAGGGCCAGAACAGTGAGCTTGCTCAGAACAAAAGAACTGTGCTTCCTACACACACGGGGCATATCTAGTTCAACTCTGCTTAGGAAACTGACCAGAACAGTAGCTTCTCTTCAGTCCAATACACTGTACTTGCTGGGAACAGACGCGAGTGCTATTTGCACTGTGTATGGCAATGGGAGCGCAATAGTGACTCTTCTTAGCAGAAAACAACTCTTGCTCGTAGGACCAGAAACTGCATGGGATTCAACTCCGTTTAGGTCTGGGAAACAAACGCTAGCTCGCCTTGCAAGAAACACACTCTGCTTTTGAGAAAACAGCACTCTTCTACTCTCCTGTGTTTCCTATAGGGCCAGAACAGTGAGCTTGCTCAGAACAAAAGAACTGTGCTTCCTACACACACGGGGCATATCTAGTTCAACTCTGCTTAGGAAACTGACCAGAACAGTAGCTTCTCTTCAGTCCAATACACTGTACTTGCTGGGAACAGACGCGAGTGCTATTTGCACTGTGTATGGCAATGGGAGCGCAATAGTGACTCTTCTTAGCAGAAAACAACTCTTGCTCTTAGGACCACAAACTGCATGGGATTCAACTCCGTTTAGGACTGGGAAACAAACGCTAGCTCACCTTGCAAGAAACACACTCTGCTTTTGAGAAAACAGCACTCTTCTACTCTCCTGTGTTTCCTATAGGGCCAGAACAGTGAGCTTGCTCAGAACAAAAGAACTGTGCTTCCTACACACACGGGGCATATCTAGTTCAACTCTGCTTAGGAAACTGACCAGAACAGTAGCTTCTCTTCAGTCCAATACACTGTACTTGCTGGGAACAGACGCGAGTGCTATTTGCACTATGTATGGCAATGGGAGCGCAATAGTGACTCTTCTTAGCAGAAAACAACTCTTGCTCGTAGGACCACAAACTGCATGGGATTCAACTCCGTTTAGGACTGGGAAACAAACGCTAGCTCGCCTTGCAAGAAACACACTCTGCTTTTGAGAAAACAGCACTCTTCTACTCTCCTGTGTTTCCTATAGGGCCAGAACAGTGAGCTTGCTCAGAACAAAAGAACTGTGCTTCCTACACACACGGGGCATATCTAGTTCAACTCTGCTTAGGAAACTGACCAGAACAGTAGCTTCTCTTCAGTCCAATACACTGTACTTGCTGGGAACAGACGCGAGTGCTATTTGCACTGTGTATGGCAATGGGAGCGCAATAGTGACTCTTCTAAGCAGAAAACAACTCTTGCTCGTAGGACCAGAAACTGCATGGGATTCAACTCCGTTTAGGACTGGGAAACAAACGCTAGCTCGCCTTGCAAGAAACACACTCTGCTTTTGAGAAAACAGCACTCTTCTACTCTCCTGTGTTTCCTATAGGGCCAGAACAGTGAGCTTGCTCAGAACAAAAGAACTGTGCTTCCTACACACACGGGGCATATCTAGTTCAACTCTGCTTAGGAAACTGACAAGAACAGTAGCTTCTCTTCAGTCCAATACACTGTACTTGCTGGGAACAGACGCGAGTGCTATTTGCACTGTGTATGGCAATGGGAGCGCAATAGTGACTCTTCTTAGCAGAAAACAACTCTTGCTCGTAGGACCACAAACTGCATGGGATTCAACTCCGTTTAGGACTGGGAAACAAACGCTAGCTCGCCTTGCAAGAAACACACTCTGCTTTTGAGAAAACAGCACTCTTCTACTCTCCTGTGTTTCCTATAGGGCCAGAACAGTGAGCTTGCTCAGAACCAAAGAACTGTGCTTCCTACACACACGGGGCATATCTAGTTCAACTCTGCTTAAGAAACTGACAAGAACAGTAGCTTCTCTTCAGTCCAATACACTGTACTTGCTGGGAACAGACGCGAGTGCTATTTGCACTGTGTATGGCAATGGGAGCGCAATAGTGACTCTTCTTAGCAGAAAACAACTCTTGCTCGTAGGACCAGAAACTGCATGGGATTCTACTCCGTTTAGGACTGGGAAACAAACGCTAGCTCGCCTTGTAAGAAACACACTCTGCTTTTGAGAAAACAGCACTCTTCTACTCTCCTGTGTTTCCTATAGGGCCAGAACAGTGAGCTTGCTCAGAACAAAAGAACTGTGCTTCCTACACACACGGGGCATATCTAGTTCAACTCTGCTTAGGAAACTGACCAGAACAGTAGCTTCTCTTCAGTCCAATACACTGTACTTGCTGGGAACAGACGCGAGTGCTGTTTGCACTGTGTATGGCAATGGGAGCGCAATAGTGACTCTTCTTAGCAGAAAACAACTCTTGCTCGTAGGACCACAAACTGCATGGGATTCAACTCCGTTTAGGACTGGGAAACAAACGCTAGCTCGCCTTGCAAGAAACACACTCTGCTTTTGAGAAAACAGCACTCTTCTACTCTCCTGTGTTTCCTATAGGGCCAGAACAGTGAGCTTGCTCAGAACAAAAGAACTGTGCTTCCTACACACACGGGGCATATCTAGTTCAACTCTGCTTAGGAAACTGACAAGAACAGTAGCTTCTCTTCAGTCCAATACACTGTACTTGCTGGGAACAGACGCGAGTGCTATTTGCACTGTGTATGGCAATGGGAGCGCAATAGTGACTCTTCTTAGCAGAAAACAACTCTTGCTCGTAGGACCACAAACTGCATGGGATTCAACTCCGTTTAGGACTGGGAAACAAACGCTAGCTCGCCTTGCAAGAAACACACTCTGCTTTTGAGAAAACAGCACTCTTCTACTCTCCTGTGTTTCCTATAGGGCCAGAACAGTGAGCTTGCTCAGAACAAAAGAACTGTGCTTCCTACACACACGGGGCATATCTAGTTCAACTCTGCTTAGGAAACTGACCAGAACAGTAGCTTCTCTTCAGTCCAATACACTGTACTTGCTGGGAACAGACGCGAGTGCTATTTGCACTGTGTATGGCAATGGGAGCGCAATAGTGACTCTTCTTAGCAGAAAACAACTCTTGCTCGTAGGACCAGAAACTGCATGGATTCAACTCCGTTTAGGACTGGGAAACAAACGCTAGCTCGCCTTGCAAGAAACACACTCTGCTTTTGAGAAAACAGCACTCTTCTACTCTCCTGTGTTTCCTATAGGGCCAGAACAGTGAGCTTGCTCAGAACCAAAGAACTGTGCTTCCTACACACACGGGGCATATCTAGTTCAACTCTGCTTAAGAAACTGACAAGAACAGTAGCTTCTCTTCAGTCCAATACACTGTACTTGCTGGGAACAGACGCGAGTGCTATTTGCACTGTGTATGGCAATGGGAGCGCAATAGTGACTCTTCTTAGCAGAAAACAACTCTTGCTCGTAGGACCAGAAACTGCATGGGATTCTACTCCGTTTAGGACTGGGAAACAAACGCTAGCTCGCCTTGTAAGAAACACACTCTGCTTTTGAGAAAACAGCACTCTTCTACTCTCCTGTGTTTCCTATAGGGCCAGAACAGTGAGCTTGCTCAGAACAAAAGAACTGTGCTTCCTACACACACGGGGCATATCTAGTTCAACTCTGCTTAGGAAACTGACCAGAACAGTAGCTTCTCTTCAGTCCAATACACTGTACTTGCTGGGAACAGACGCGAGTGCTGTTTGCACTGTGTATGGCAATGGGAGCGCAATAGTGACTCTTCTTAGCAGAAAACAACTCTTGCTCGTAGGACCACAAACTGCATGGGATTCAACTCCGTTTAGGACTGGGAAACAAACGCTAGCTCGCCTTGCAAGAAACACACTCTGCTTTTGAGAAAACAGCACTCTTCTACTCTCCTGTGTTTCCTATAGGGCCAGAACAGTGAGCTTGCTCAGAACAAAAGAACTGTGCTTCCTACACACACGGGGCATATCTAGTTCAACTCTGCTTAGGAAACTGACCAGAACAGTAGCTTCTCTTCAGTCCAATACACTGTACTTGCTGGGAACAGACGCGAGTGCTATTTGCACTGTGTATGGCAATGGGAGCGCAATAGTGACTCTTCTTAGCAGAAAACAACTCTTGCTCGTAGGACCACAAACTGCATGGGATTCAACTCCGTTTAGGACTGGGAAACAAACGCTAGCTCGCCTTGCAAGAAACACACTCTGCTTTTGAGAAAACAGCACTCTTCTACTCTCCTGTGTTTCCTATAGGGCCAGAACAGTGAGCTTGCTCAGAACAAAAGAACTGTGCTTCCTACACACACGGGGCATATCTAGTTCAACTCTGCTTAGGAAACTGACCAGAACAGTAGCTTCTCTTCAGTCCAATACACTGTACTTGCTGGGAACAGACGCGAGTGCTATTTGCACTGTGTATGGCAATGGGAGCGCAATAGTGACTCTTCTTAGCAGAAAACAACTCTTGCTCGTAGGACCACAAACTGCATGGGATTCAACTCCGTTTAGGACTGGGAAACAAACGCTAGCTCGCCTTGCAAGAAACACACTCTGCTTTTGAGAAAACAGCACTCTTCTACTCTCCTGTGTTTCCTATAGGGCCAGAACAGTGAGCTTGCTCAGAACAAAAGAACTGTGCTTCCTACACACACGGGGCATATCTAGTTCAACTCTGCTTAGGAAACTGACCAGAACAGTAGCTTCTCTTCAGTCCAATACACTGTACTTGCTGGGAACAGACGCGAGTGCTATTTGCACTGTGTATGGCAATGGGAGCGCAATAGTGACTCTTCTTAGCAGAAAACAACTCTTGCTCGTAGGACCAGAATGTGCATGGGATTCAACTCCGTTTAGGACTGGGAAACAAACGCTAGCTCGCCTTGCAAAAAACACACTCTGCTTTTGAGAAAACAGCACTCTTCTACTCTCCTGTGTTTCCTATAGGGCCAGAACAGTGAGCTTGCTCAGAACCAAAGAACTGTGCTTCCTACACACACGGGGCATATCTAGTTCAACTCTGCTTAGGAAACTGACAAGAACAGTAGCTTCTCTTCAGTCTAATACACTGTACTTGCTGGGAACAGACGCGAGTGCTATTTGCACTGTGTATGGCAATGGGAGCGCAATAGTGACTCTTCTTAGCAGAAAACAACTCTTGCTCGTAGGACCAGAAACTGCATGGGATTCAACTCCGTTTAGGACTGGGAAACAAATGCTAGCTCGCCTTTCAAGAAACACACTCTGCTTTTGAGAAAACAGCACTCTTCTACTCTCCTGTGTTTCCTATAGGGCCAGAACAGTGAGCTTGCTCAGAACAAAAGAACTGTGCTTCCTACACACACGGGGCATATCTAGTTCAACTCTGCTTAAGAAACTGACAAGAACAGTAGCTTCTCTTCAGTCCAATACACTGTACTTGCTGGGAACAGACGCGAGTGCTATTTGCACTGTGTATGGCAATGGGAGCACAATAGTGACTCTTCTTAGCAGAAAACAACTCTTGCTCGTAGGACCAGAAACTGCATGGGATTCTACTACGTTTAGGACTGGGAAACAAACGCTAGCTCGCCTTGCAAGAAACACACTCTGCTTTTGAGAAAACAGCACTCTTCTACTCTCCTGTGTTTCCTATAGGGCCAGAACAGTGAGCTTGCTCAGAACAAAAGAACTGTGCTTCCTACACACACGGGGCATATCTAGTTCAACTCTGCTTAGGAAACTGACCAGAACAGTAGCTTCTCTTCAGTCCAATACACTGTACTTGCTGGGAACAAACGCGAGTGCTATTTGCACTGTGTATGGCAATGGGAGCGCAATAGTGACTCTTCTTAGCAGAAAACAACTCTTGCTCGTAGGACCACAAACTGCATGGGATTCAACTCCGTTTAGGACTGGGAAACAAACGCTAGCTCGCCTTGCAAGAAACACACTCTGCTTTTGAGAAAACAGCACTCTTCTACTCTCCTGTGTTTCCTATAGGGCCAGAACAGTGAGCTTGCTCAGAACAAAAGAACTGTGCTTCCTACACACACGGGGCATATCTAGTTCAACTCTGCTTAGGAAACTGACCAGAACAGTAGCTTCTCTTCAGTCCAATACACTGTACTTGCTGGGAACAGACGCGAGTGCTATTTGCACTATGTATGGCAATGGGAGCGCAATAGTGACTCTTCTTAGCAGAAAACAACTCTTGCTCGTAGGACCACAAACTGCATGGGATTCAACTCCGTTTAGGACTGGGAAACAAACGCTAGCTCGCCTTGCAAGAAACACACTCTGCTTTTGAGAAAACAGCACTCTTCTACTCTCCTGTGTTTCCTATAGGGCCAGAACAGTGAGCTTGCTCAGAACAAAAGAACTGTGCTTCCTACACACACGGGGCATATCTAGTTCAACTCTGCTTAGGAAACTGACCAGAACAGTAGCTTCTCTTCAGTCCAATACACTGTACTTGCTGGGAACAGACGCGAGTGCTATTTGCACTGTGTATGGCAATGGGAGCGCAATAGTGACTCTTCTAAGCAGAAAACAACTCTTGCTCGTAGGACCAGAAACTGCATGGGATTCAACTCCGTTTAGGACTGGGAAACAAACGCTAGCTCGCCTTGCAAGAAACACACTCTGCTTTTGAGAAAACAGCACTCTTCTACTCTCCTGTGTTTCCTATAGGGCCAGAACAGTGAGCTTGCTCAGAACAAAAGAACTGTGCTTCCTACACACACGGGGCATATCTAGTTCAACTCTGCTTAGGAAACTGACCAGAACAGTAGCTTCTCTTCAGTCCAATACACTGTACTTGCTGGGAACAGACGCGAGTGCTATTTGCACTGTGTATGGCAATGGGAGCGCAATAGTGACTCTTCTTAGCAGAAAACAACTCTTGCTCGTAGGACCACAAACTGCATGGGATTCAACTCCGTTTAGGACTGGGAAACAAACGCTAGCTCGCCTTGCAAGAAACACACTCTGCTTTTGAGAAAACAGCACTCTTCTACTCTCCTGTGTTTCCTATAGGGCCAGAACAGTGAGCTTGCTCAGAACCAAAGAACTGTGCTTCCTACACACACGGGGCATATCTAGTTCAACTCTGCTTAAGAAACTGACAAGAACAGTAGCTTCTCTTCAGTCCAATACACTGTACTTGCTGGGAACAGACGCGAGTGCTATTTGCACTGTGTATGGCAATGGGAGCGCAATAGTGACTCTTCTTAGCAGAAAACAACTCTTGCTCGTAGGACCAGAAACTGCATGGGATTCTACTCCGTTTAGGACTGGGAAACAAACGCTAGCTCGCCTTGTAAGAAACACACTCTGCTTTTGAGAAAACAGCACTCTTCTACTCTCCTGTGTTTCCTATAGGGCCAGAACAGTGAGCTTGCTCAGAACAAAAGAACTGTGCTTCCTACACACACGGGGCATATCTAGTTCAACTCTGCTTAGGAAACTGACCAGAACAGTAGCTTCTCTTCAGTCCAATACACTGTACTTGCTGGGAACAGACGCGAGTGCTATTTGCACTGTGTATGGCAATGGGAGCGCAATAGTGACTCTTCTTAGCAGAAAACAACTCTTGCTCGTAGGACCACAAACTGCATGGTATTCAACTCCGTTTAGGACTGGGAAACAAACGCTAGCTCGCCTTGCAAGAAA